>NC_133743.1:3360063-3506994 GCF_048934315.1 Petromyzon marinus
CCACTCACCCACCCACTTACTCACTCACTCACCCACTCACTGACTCACTCACCCACCCACCCACCCACTCACTCACTGACTCACTAACCCACTTACTCACCCACTCACTCACCCACTTACTCAACCCACTAACTCACTCACCCACTCACCCACTTACTCAACCCACCCACTCACTCACCCACTCACTCACCCACTTACTCACTCACTCACCCACTCACTGACTCACCCACCCACTCACTCAGTCACTGACTCAGTCACTCACTCACTCACTCACCCCACCCACTCACTCACGCACTCACTCACCCACCCACCCCCTCACTCACTCACCCACTCACCCACCCACTCACCCACTCACTCACCCCTCACTCACTCCCCCAGGGCACTGTGAGCGAGTATCTGCCCTCAGGGCACCGTCAGTGAGTCTTTTTGCCCCCGGGGCACGTTGAGTAACATTCTGCCCCCAGGGCACTTTGAGCGAGTATCTGCCCCCAGGGCACTTTCGCGTTGCGTTACTGAGGCGGCTTCCTCTGCTTCGCCTTGAGCTCTCGCAGCCAATCAGAGCTCGGGCCGCTGTGGGGGGGAGGGGGGAGAGAAATTAATGGGTTAGTGAGTGAGTGAGTGAATGAGTGAATGAGTGAGTGAATGAGTGAGTGAGTGGGTGGGTGAGTGAGTGTATGAGTGTTTGGGTGAGCGTTTCGGTGTGTGAGTGAGTGGGTGAGTGAGTGTGTGAGTGAGTGAGTGAATGAGTGAGTGAATGAGTGGGTGAGTGAGTGAGTGAGTGAATGAGTGAGTGAGTGAATAACTAAGCGAATGAGTGAGTGTATGAGTCAATGAATGAGTGAATGAATAACTAAGTGAATGAGTGAGTGAATGAGTGAGTGAATTAGTGAATGAATAACTAAGTTAATGAGTGAGTGAATGAGTGAATGAATGAGTGAGTGAATGAGTGAGTGAATGAGTGAATGAGTGAGTGAATGAGTGAGTGAATGAGTGAGTGAATAACTAAGCGAATGAGTGAGTGAATGAGTCAATGAATGAGTGAATGAACAACTAAGTGAATGAGTGAGTGAATGAGAGTGAATGAGTGAGTGAATTAGTGAATGAATAACTAAGTGAATGAGTGAGTGAATGAGTGAGTGAATGGGTGAATGAGTGAGTGAATGAGTGAATAACTAAGCGAATGAGTGAGTGAATGAATAACTAAGTGAATGGGTGAATGAATAACTAAGTGAATGAGTGAGTGAATGAGTGAATGAATAACTAAGTGAGTGAATGAGTGAGTGAATGAGTGAGTGAATGAGTGCGTGAATTAATGAGTGAGTGAATTAATGAGTGAGTGAATGAGTGAATGAATGAGTGAATGAATGAGTGAGTGAATGAGTGGGTGAATGAGTGAATGAATGAGTGAGTGAATGGGTGAATGAATGAGTGAATGAATTAATGAGTGAGTGAATGAGTGAGTGAATGAGTGAATGAATGGGTGAGTGAATGAGTGAGTGAATGGGTGAATGCGTGAATGAATGAGTGAGTGAATGGGTGAATGAGTGAATGAATGAGTGAGTGAATGAATGAGTGAATGGGTGAGTGAGTGAATTAATGAGTGAGTGAGTGAATGAGTGAATGAGTGACTGAGTGAATGAATTAATGAGTGAATGAATTAATGAGTGAGTGAATGAGTGAATGGGTGAGTGAATGAGTGAGTGAATGGGTGAATGACTGAATGAATGAGTGAGTGAATGGGTGAATGAGTGAATGAATGGGTGAGTGAATGAATAAGTGAGTGAATGAATGAGTGGGTGAATGGGTGAGTGAATGAGTGAGTGAATGGGTGAATTAGTGAATGAATGAGTGAGTGAATGGGTGAATGAGTGAATGAATGAGTGAATGGGTGAGTGAGTGAATGAATAACTAAGTGAATGGGTGAATGAATAAATGAGTGAATGAGTGAGTGAATGAGTGAATGAATAACTAAGCCAATGAGTGAATGAATGAATAACTAAGTGAATGAGTGAATGAATGAGTGAATGAATAACTAATTGAATGAGTGAATGAATGAGTGAATGAATGAGTGAGTGAATGAGTGAACGAATGAGTGAGTGAATGAGTGAGTAAATGAGTGAGTGAATGAGTGAGTGAATGAGTGAATGAATGAGTGACTGAGTGAATGAATTCATGATTGAATGAATTGAGTGAGTGAATGAATTAATGAGTGAATGAATTAATGAGTGAGTGAATGAGTGAGTGAATGGGTGAGTGAATGAGTGAGTGAATGGGTGAATGAGTGAGTGAATGGGTGAATGAGTGAATAAATGAGTGAATGGGTGAGTGAGTGAGTGAATGAGTGAATTAATGAGTGAGTGAATTAGTGAGTGAATAAGTGAATGAGTGAGTGAATGGGTGAATGAGTGAATGAATGAGTGAGTGAATTAATGAGTGAGTGAATGAGTGAATGAATGAGTTATTGAGTGAGTGAATGAGTTAGTGAGTGAATGAGTGAATGATTGAATGAGTGAATGAATGAGTGAGTGAATGAATGAGTGAGTGTATGAGTGCGTGAATGAGTGAATGAATGAGTGAATGAATGAGTGCATGAGTGAGTGTATGAGTGAGTGAATGAATGAGTGTATGAGTGAGTAAATGAGTGAGTGAATGAATTAGTGAATGAGTGAATGAATGCGTGAGTGAATGAGTGTATGAGTGAGTGAATGAATGTGTGAATGAGTGAATAAATGAGTGAGTGAATGAGTGAATGAACGAGTGAGTAAATGAATGAGTGAGTGAATGAGTGAAAGAATGTATGAGTGAGTGAATGAGTGAATGAACGAGTGTATGAGTGAGTGAATGAGTGCATGAGTGAACGAAGGAGTGAGTGAATGAGTGAATGAATGAGTGAGTGTATGAGTGAGCGAATGTGTGAGTGAATGAGTGAGCGAATGAGTGAATGAATTAGTGAATGAGTGAATGAATGCGTGAGTGAATGAGTGTATGAGTGAGTGAATGAATGTGTGAATGAGTGAATAAATGAGTGAGTGAATGAGTGAATGAACGAGTGAGTAAATGAATGAGTGAGTGAATGAGTGAATGAATGAATGATCGAGTGAGTGAATGAATGAGTGAGTGTATGAGTGAGCGAATGTGTGAGCGAATGAGTGAATGAGTGAGCGAATGAGTGAATGAGTGAGTGAATGAGTGAATGAATGAACGAGTGAGTGATAGAATGAAAGAGCAAGTGAGTGAATGAGTGAGTGAATGAACGAGTGAATGAGTGAGTGAATGAGTGAGTGAATGAGTGAGTGAATGAGTGAGTGAATGAATTAATGAGCGAACGAATTAATGAGTGAATGAATGAGTGAATGAATGAGTGAACGAATGAGTGAGTGAATGAGTGAATGAGTGAATGAATGAATGAGTGTATGAGTGAATGAATGAGTGAATGAATGAATGAGTGAATGAATGAGTGAATGAATGATCGAGTGAGTGAATGAATGAGTGAGTGAATAAATGAGTGAGCGAATGTGTGAGCGAATGAGTGAGTGAATGAATGAACGAGTGAATGAGTGAGTGAATGAGTGAGTGAATGAGTGAGTAAATGCATTAACGAGTGAATGAATTAATGAGTGAACGAATGAGTGAATGAATGAGTGAATGAATGAGTGAACGAATGAGTGAGTGAATGAATGAGTGAGTGAATGAGTGAATGAGTGAATGAATGAGTGAATGAATGAGTGAATGTGTGAGTGAATGAGTGAAAGGCGTTCACCTGACACCCACGGGGCCCTTCAGGGAGCGAGTTCGTGTGATTGGGGTCGTGAGGTCGGCCCCTCCCCTCGGCCCCTCCCCTCTCCCCAGCCTCATCAGCACTCTCTGTACCATCAACAACATCACCACCATCACCACCACCATCAACAACATCAACAACATCATCACCAACATCACCAACATCACCATCACCAGCACCACCATCATCACCACCATCACCATCAACAACATCAACAACATCATCACCAACAACATCACCACCATCACCACCATCATCACCACCATCATCACCACCATCACCACCATCACCAACATCACCAACAACATCAACAACATCATCACCACCATCATCACCACCATCACCAACAACAACATCAACAACATCAACAACATCATCACCACCATCATCACCACCACCATCATCACCACCATCACCAACAACATCACCACCATCACCATCACCACCATCACCATCACCACCATCACCAACATCACCAACATCACCACCAACAACATCACCATCATCATCACCACCATCACCATCAACAACATCAACAACATCACCACCACCACCATCAGCACCATCATCATCATCATCACCATCATCATCATCAATATCATCATCGTCACCATTAACATCATTATCATCATCAATAACATCATCATCAATATCATCAACGTCACCATTAACATCATTATCATCATCATCACCATCATCAATATCATCAACGTCACCATTAACATCATCATTAACATCATCATCATCAATATCGTAATCATTAATATCATCAATAACATCATCATCAATATCATCAACGTCACCATTAATATTTTCATCATCAATAACATCATCATCAATATCATTAACATCATCAATAACATCATCATCAATATCATCAACATCACCATTAACATCAACATCATCATCAACGTCACCATTAACATCATCAATATCACCATGATCAACATCATCAACTTCGTCATTAACATTAACATCGCCATTGAGTCAATACTTTTCACCATTAACATCACCACGATCACCATTAACATCACAACCAACATCAACATCAACATCATTACCAACATCAGCATCATCATCACTATCAATACCGTCATCAACATCATCACCACCACCACCATCACCACCACCACCACCATCACCACCATCATCACCACCACCATCACCACCATGACCACCACCACCATCACCACCACCATCACCACCACCATCATCACCACCACCATCACCACCACCACCATCACCACCACCATCACCACCACCACCACCATCATCACCACCACCATCACCACCACCACCACCACCACCATCACCACCACCACCACCATCACCACCACCATCACCACCACCACCATCACCACCACCATCACCACCACCACCACCATCACCACCACCATCACCACCACCATCACCACCACCATCACCACCATCACCACCACCATCACCACCATCACCAACACCACCACCACCATCACCACCATCACCTGTGAGGGAGTGAGTCTGGTCTGTTTTTCCTCCTCCTCCGGCTCAACTGCAACAACATCAACACATCAACACCGTCACATCAACACCGTCACATCAACACTGTTAGATCAACATCAACACCTTCACATCAACACCTTCACATCAACACCTTCACATCAACACTGTTAGATCAACATCAACACCTTCACGTCAACACCTTCACATCAACACCTTCACATCAACACCTTCACATCAACACTGTTAGATCAACATCAACACCTTCACGTCAACACCTTCACATCAACACCTTCACATCAACACCTTCACATCAACACTGTTAGATCAACATCAACACCTTCACGTCAACACCTTCACATCAACACCTTCACATCAACACCTTCACATCAACACTGTTAGATCAACATCAACACCTTCACGTCAACACCTTCACATCAACACCTTCACATCAACACCTTCACATCAACACCTTTCCGTCAACATCTTCACGTCAACACCTTCACATCAACACCTTCACGTCAACACCTTCACGTCAACACCTTCACATCAACACCTTCACATCAACACCTTCACATCAACACCTTCACATCAACACCGTCACATCAACACCTTCACGTCAACACCTTCACGTCAACACCTTCACATCAACACCGTCACATCAACACCTTCACATCAACACCTTCACATCAACACCTTCACGTCAACACCTTCACGTCAACACCTTCACATCAACACCGTCACATCAACACCTTCACATCAACACCTTCACGTCAACACCTTCACGTCAACACCTTCACGTCAACACCTTCACGTCAACACCTTCACATCAACACCTTCACATCAACACCTTCACGTCAACACCTTCACGTCAACACCTTCACGTCAACACCTTCACATCAACACCTTCACGTCAACACCTTCACGTCAACACCTTCACATCAACACCTTCACATCAACACCTTCACATCAACACCTTCACATCAACACCTTCACGTCAACACCTTCACGTCAACACCTTCACGTCAACACCTTCACGTCAACACCTTCACGTCAACACCTTCACGTCAACACCTTCACATCAACACCTTCACATCAACACCTTCACGTCAACACCTTCACATCAACACCTTCACATCAACACCTTCACGTCAACACCTTCACGTCAACACCTTCACATCAACACCTTCACATCAACACCTTCACATCAACACCTTCACGTCAACACCTTCACGTCAACACCTTCACATCAACACCTTCACATCAACACCTTCACATCAACACCTTCACGTCAACACAGTCACGTCAACACCTTCACATCAACACCTTCACATCAACACCTTCACGTCAACACCTTCACGTCAACACCTTCACATCAACACCTTCACATCAACACCTTCACATCAACACCTTCACATCAACACCTTCACATCAACACCGTCACATCAACACCTTCACGTCAACACCTTCACGTCAACACCTTCACATCAACACCTTCACATCAACACCTTCACATCAACACCTTCACATCAACACCTTCACGTCAACACCTTCACATCAACACCTTCACGTCAACACCTTCACATCAACACCTTCACGTCAACACCTTCACGTCAACACCTTCACATCAACACCTTCACATCAACACCTTCACATCAAAACCTTCACATCAACACCTTCACATCAACACCTTCACATCAACACCTTCACGTCAACACCTTCACGTCAACACCTTCACGTCAACACCTTCACGTCAACACCTTCACATCAACACCTTCACATCAACACCTTCACCACCTTCACGTCAACACCTTCACATCAACACCTTCACCACCTTCACGTCAACACCTTCACATCAACACCTTCACGTCAACACCTTCACGTCAACACCTTCACGTCAACACCTTCACATCAACACCTTCACATCAACACCTTCACATCAACACCTTCACGTCAACACCTTCACGTCAACACCTTCACGTCAACACTTTCACATCAACACCTTCACGTCAACACCTTCACGTCAACACCTTCACATCAACACCTTCACATCAACACCTTCACGTCAACACCTTCACGTCAACACCTTCACATCAACACCTTCACATCAACACCTTCACATCAACACCTTCACATCAACACCTTCACATCAACACCTTCACGTCAACACCTTCACGTCAACACCTTCACATCAACACCTTCACATCAACACTGTTAGATCAACATCAACACCTTCACGTCAACACCTTCACATCAACACCTTCACATCAACACCTTCACATCAACACTGTTAGATCAACATCAACACCTTCACGTCAACACCTTCACATCAACACCTTCACATCAACACCTTCACATCAACACTGTTAGATCAACATCAACACCTTCACGTCAACACCTTCACATCAACACCGTCACATCAACACCTTCACATCAACACCTTTCCGTCAACACCTTCACGTCAACACCTTCACATCAACACCTTCACGGCAACACCTTCACGTCAACACCTTCACGTCAACACCTTCACATCAACACCGTCACATCAACACCTTCACATCAACACCTTCACGTTAACACCTTCACATCAACACCGTCACGTCAACACCTTCACGTCAACACCTTCACGTCAACACCTTCACGTCAACACCTTCACGTCAACACCTTCACGTCAACACCTTCACGTCAACACCTTCACGTCAACACCTTCACATCAACACCTTCACGTCAACACCTTCACATCAACATCTTCACATCAACACCTTCACATCAACACCTTCACATCAACACCTTCACATCAACACCTTCACATCAACACCTTCACGGCAACACCTTCACGTCAACACCTTCACGTCAACACCTTCACATCAACACCTTCACATCAACACCTTCACATCAACACCTTCACATCAACACCTTCACGTCAACACCTTCACGTCATCACCTTCACGTCAACACCTTCACGTCAACACCTTCACGTCAACACCTTCACGTCAACACCTTCACATCAACACCTTCACATCAACACCTTCACATCAACACCTTCACATCAACACCTTCACATCAACACCTTCACATCAACAGCTTCACGTCAACACCTTCACATCAACACCTTCACATCAAGACCTTCACATCAACACCTTCACATCAACACCTTCACATCAACACCGTCACATCAACACCTTCACATCAACACCTTCACATCAACACATCAACACCTCAACACCTTCACATCAACACCTTCACATCAACATCACATCAACACCTTCACGTCAACACCTTCACATCAACACATCAACACCTTCACATCAACACCTTCACATCAACACCATCACATCAACACCGTCACATCAACACCGTCACGTCAACAGCTTCACGTCAACACCTTCACGTCAACACCTTCACATCAACACCTTCACATCAACACCGTCACGTCAACACCTTCACATCAACACCTTTACATCAACACCTTCACATCAACACCTTCACATCAACACCTTCACATCAACACCTTCACATCAACACCTTCACAACAACACCTTCACGTCAACACCTTCACGTCAACACCGTCACGTCAACACCTTCACATCAACACCTTTA
This sequence comes from Petromyzon marinus, assembly GCF_048934315.1. Classification (NCBI taxonomy): domain Eukaryota; kingdom Metazoa; phylum Chordata; class Hyperoartia; order Petromyzontiformes; family Petromyzontidae; genus Petromyzon; species Petromyzon marinus. The sequence continues at coordinate 3,368,921 of NC_133743.1, forward strand.
CATCAACACCTTCACATCAACACCTTCACATCAACACCTTCACATCAACACCTTCACATCAACACCTTCACAACAACACCTTCACATCAACACCTTCACATCAACACCTTCACATCAACACCTTCACATCAACACCTTCACATCAACACCATCAACACCTTCACATCAACACCTTCACGTCAACACCTTCACGTCAACACCTTCACATCAACACCTTCACATCAACACCTTCACGTCAACACCTTCACGTCAACACCTTCACATCAACACCTTCACATCAACACCTTCAACACCTTCACGTCAACACCTTCACATCAACACCTTCACCACCGTCACGTCAACACCTTCACATCAACACCTTCACATCAACACCGTCACATCAACACCTTCACATCAACACCTTCACGTCAACACCTTCACATCAACACCTTCACGTCAACACCTTCACAGTGATTTTGTTACTAGCACAGCAAAATCACAGTGATTTTGCTGTGCTAGTAACACCTGAATGACAGAAACTAGCACGGCAAAATCAGTGATTTTGCTGTGCTAGTTACACTTGAATGACAGAAACTAGCACAGCAAAATCACAGTGATTTTGCTGTGCTAGTTACACCTGAATGACAGAAACTAGCACAGCAAAATCACTGTGATTTTGTTACTAGCACGGCAAAATCACAGTGATTTTGCTGTGCTAGTTACACCTGAATGATAGAAACTAGCACAGCAAAATCACTGTGATTTTGCTGTGCTAGTTACACCTGAATGACAGAAACTTGCACAGCAAAATCACTGTGATTTTGATGTGCTAGTTTCACCTGAATGACAGAAACTAGCACAGCAAAATCACTGTGATTTTGTTACTAGCACAGCAAAATCACTGTGATTTTGCTGTGCTAAGTTTCACCTGAATGACAGAAACTAGCACAGCAAAATCACAGTGATTTTGCTGTGCTAGTTACACCTGAATGACAGAAACTAGCACAGCAAAATCACAGTGCTTTTGCTGTGCTAGTTACACCTGAATGACAGAAACTAGCACAGCAAAATCACTGTGATTTTGCTGTGCTAAGTTTCACCTGAATGACAGAAACTAGCACAGCAAAATCACTGTGATTTTGCTGTGCTAGTTACACCTGAATGACAGAAACTAGCACGGCAAAATCACAGTGATTTTGCTGTGCTAAGTTTCACCTGAATGACAGAAACTAGCACAGCAAAATCACAGTGATTTTGCTGTGCTAAGTTTCACCTGAATGACAGAAACTAGCACAGCAAAATCACAGTGATTTTGCTGTGCTAGTTACACCTGAATGACAGAAACTAGCACAGCAAAATCACTGTGATTTTGCTGTGCTAAGTTTCACCTGAATGACAGAAACTAGCACAGCAAAATCACTGTGATTTTGTTACTAGCACAGCAAAATCACTGTGATTTTGCTGTGCTAGTTACACCTGAATGACAGAAACTAGCACGGCAAAATCACTGTGATTTTGCTGTGCTAGTTACACCTGAATGACAGAAACTAGCACGGCAAAATCACTGTGATTTTGCTGTGCTAGTTACACCTGAATGACAGAAACTAGCACAGCAAAATCACAGTGATTTTGCTGTGCTAGTTACACCTGAATGACAGAAACTAGCACAGCAAAATCACAGTGATTTTGCTGTGCTAGTTACACCTGAATGACAGAAACTAGCACAGCAAAATCACAGTGATTTTGTTGTGCTAGTTACACCTGAATGACAGAAACTAGCACAGCAAAATCACAGTGATTTTGCTGTGCTAGTTACACCTGAATGACAGAAACTAGCACAGCAAAATCACAGTGATTTTGCTGTGCTAGTTACACCTGAATGACAGAAACTAGCACAGCAAAATCACAGTGATTTTGCTGTGCTAGTTACACCTGAATGACAGAAACTAGCACAGCAAAATCACAGTGATTTTGCTGTGCTAGTTACACCTGACTGACAGAAACTAGCACGGCAAAATCACAGTGATTTTGCTGTGCTAAGTTTCACCTGAATGACAGAAACTAGCACAGCAAAATCACTGTGATTTTGCTGTGCTAGTTTCACCTCAATGACAGAAACTAGCACAGCAAAATCACTGTGATTTTGTTACTAGCACAGCAAAATCACTGTGATTTTGCTGTGCTAGTTACACCTGAATGACAGAAACTAGCAAGGCAAAATCAGTGTGATTTTGCTGTGCTAGTTACACCTGAATGACAGAAACTAGCACAGCAAAATCACACTGATTTTGCTGTGCTAGTTACACCTGAATGACAGAAACTAGCACAGCAAAATCACTGTGATTTTGCTGTGCTAGTTACACCTGAATGACAGAAACTAGCATAGCAAAATCACTGTGATTTTGCTGTGGTAGTTACACCTGAATGACAGAAACTAGCACTGCAAAATCACTGTGATTTTGCTGTGCTAGTTTCACCTGAATGACAGAAACTAGCACAGCAAAATCACTGTGATTTTGCTGTGCTAGTTACACCTGAATGACAGAAACTAGCACAGCAAAATCACTGTGATTTTGCTGTGCTAGTTACACCTGAATGACAGAAACTAGCATAGCAAAATCACTGTGATTTTGCTGTGGTAGTTACACCTGAATGACAGAAACTAGCACTGCAAAATCACTGTGATTTTGCTGTGCTAGTTTCACCTGAATGACAGAAACTAGCACAGCAAAATCACTGTGATTTTGCTGTGCTAGTTACACCTGAATGACAGAAACTAGTACAGAAACTAGCTCGTATTGCCAGACCCTCGCTTGTTTACCAAGTTAATATTTATATTCTTGGTTCTTTCAGCAAAGTCACCGTTGAAGGGAAACAATAAAATCATTTTAAAAAAAATATATACAAAACAATAAGGTGTTTCAATTTAAAGCTTTCGTGACTGCAATGATTCATCTTCTTTGGTTCTTTCGGTAAAGTCACCACCACGTAGAATGAGAATAAAATAATAAATTGATAAAACAAAATAACACAATAATATTCTCACGACGTTTCGGCCACAACACAAGCGGCCTTCATCAGGTGAAGGGACGAGACTGTCTGGTAGGACAGCGCTGGAGTGAAAGAGCCACGTTCAGATCACGACCTTTAAGCTGTGTGAGAGGAACAAAGCGCCTTGACAAAAGGAATTAGCATATAATTTAGCAATGAAATAGCTGAGTGATTAGCTTGTAACTGGTCACAGAAATAGCTATGTTAAAGTCAGAGCATATACATCCGGGGTGCCTCTGTGAATGTGTATGCTTTAACTTTAACATAGCCATTTCTGTGACCAGTCACAAGCTAATCACTCAGCTATTTCAATGCAAAATTCTATGCTAATTCCTTTGTCAAGGGGTGCCTCTGTGAATGTGTATGCTCTAACTTTAACATAGCTATTTCTATGACCAGTCACAAGCTAATCACTCAGCCATTTCAATGCTAAATTCTATGCTAATTCCTTCGTCAAGGCTCTTTGTTCCTCTCACACAGCTTAAAAGCCGTGATCTGAACGTGGCTCTTTCACTCCAGCGCTGTCCTACCAGACAGTCTCGCCCCTTCACCTGATGAAGGCCGCTTGTGTTGTGGCCGAAACGTCGTGAGAATATTATTGTGTTATTTTGTTTTATCAATTTATTATTTTATTCTCATTCTACGTGGTGGTGACTTTACCGAAAGAACCAAACAATAAGGTGTTTACTGTAGCAGGCCGCCGTGACCAATGTTACTCAGAGCTAAAGGTTGCCCGGGTTATATCGAGTTGCTCTTCGGTTTGTTTCGGCGAAGCCACGTAGAAATAGGAAATAATGAGATCACACAACGGCGCGCCGAGTTTCGACTGCGGCACAGGCAATCGCCATCAGGTGCAGAAGAGCTACATTTAAGAGAGGCGGGGAATGCAGAACCGCAGATGCGTAGACGGAGGAGCACACTAACTCAAACAGGGGCTTAGCAAAAGTTTGGGAACCGTATGAAGCAACACCCTGTATGATTGAGTGTGCTCCTCCGTCTACACATCTTGCCGTTCTGCGTTTCCCCCCCCCCTCTCTCTCTTAAATGTAGCTCTCTACTCTTTACTCTTTGGTTCTATTCGGTAAAGTCACTTTGAAACTTCCGCGCGACTTTACCGAGCAGGAACAGGGCGTAAAGGATCCTTGCAGTCACCAAAGCGTCAAATCCAGAATCTTCCGTACAGGATGACGAATGCTTTGTGCTGCATTCGAAGCGTCGTGCGCCGGTTACGTGATTTTATTTTATTTTTTTATCATTTTTTATTTCTAAGCGACTCGACCGAGAGAGAAGAAAACTAAGAGTAACTTCCTGCATATTCTTAGCTAATCACTCAGCCATTTCAACGCTAAATCCTCCTGTTTGATTTGTACTAGGTGCCTCTGTGGATGTGTAGGCTTTGACTTTAACGCAGCTATTTCTGTGACCCAGTCACAAGCTAATCACTCAGCCATTTCAACGCTAAATTCTCCTGTTTGATTTGTACTAGGTGCCTCTGTGGATGTGTACGCTTTGACTTTAACATAGCCATTTCTGTGACCAGTCAAAAGCACATCACTCAGCTATTTCAATGCAAAATTCTACGCTAATTCCTTTGTCAACGGGTGCCTCTGCGGATGTGTATGCTTTGACTTTAACATAGCCATTAATGTGACCAGTCACAAGCTAATCACTCAGCTATTTCAACGCTAAATTCTCCTGTTTGATTTGTACTAGGTGCCTCTGTGGATGTGTATGCTTTGACTTTAACATAGCCAATTCTGTGACCAGTCACAAGCTAATCACTCAGCCATTTCAACGCTAAATTCTCCAGTTTGATTTGTACTAGGTGCCTCTGTGGATGTGTATGCTTTGACTTTAACATAGCCAATTCTGTGACCAGTCACAAGCTAATCACTCAGCCATTTCAACGCTAAATTCTCCAGTTTGATTTGTACTAGGTGCCTCTGTGAATGTGTATGCTTTGACTTTAACATAGCCATTTCTGTGACCAGTCACAAGCTAATCACTCAGCTATTTCAATGCTAAATTCTACGCTAATTCCTTTGTCAAGGGGTGCCTCTGCGGATGTGTATGCTTTGACTTTAACATAGCCATTTCTGTGACCAGTCACAAGCTAATCACTCAGCCATTTCAACGCTAAATTCTCCTGTTTGATTTGTAGTAGGTGCCTCTGCGAATGTGTATGCTTTGACTTTAACATAGCCATTTCTGTGACCAGTCACAAGCTAATAACTCAGCTATTTCAATGCTAAATTCTATGCTAATTCCTTTGTCAAGGGGTGCCTCTACGGATGTATAGGCTTTGACTTTAACATAGCCATTTCTGTGACCAGTCACAAGCTAATCCCTCAGCCATTTCAATGCTAAATTATCCTGTTTGATTTGTACTAGGTGCCTCTGTGGATGTGTAGGCTTTGACTTTAACATAGCCATTTCTGTGACCAATCGCAAGCTACTCACTCAGCTATTTCAATGCTAAATTCTACGCTAATTCCTTTGTCAAGGGGTGCCTCTACGGATGTGTATGCTTTGACTTTAACATAGCCATTTCTGTGACCAGTCACAAGCTAATCACTCAGCCATTTCAATGCTAAATTCTCCTGTTTGATTTGTACTAGGTGCCTCTGTGGATGTGTAGGCTTTGACTTTAACATAGCCATTTCTGTGACCCAGTCACAAGCTAATCACTCAGCTATTTCAATGCTAAATTCTACGCTAATTCCTTTGTCAAGGGGTGCCTCTACGGATGTGTATGCTTTGACTTTAACATAGCCATTTCTGTGACCAGTCACAAGCTAATCACTCAGCTATTTCAATGCTAAATTCTATGCTAATTCCTTTGTTTAAGGGGTGCCTCTGCGGATGTGTATGCTTTGACATTAACATAGCCATTTCTGTGACCAGTCACAAGCTAATCCCTCAGCCATTTCAATGCTAAATTCTCCTGTTTGATTTGTACTAGGTGCCTCTGTGGATGTGTATGCTTTGACTTTAACATAGCCAATTCTGTGACCAGTCACAAGCTAATAACTCAGCTATTTCAATGCTAAATTCTATGCTAATTCCTTTGTCAAGGGGTGCCTCTACGGATGTATAGGCTTTGACTTTAACATAGCCATTTCTGTGACCAGTCACAAGCTAATCCCTCAGCCATTTCAATGCTAAATTATCCTGTTTGATTTGTACTAGGTGCCTCTGTGGATGTGTAGGCTTTGACTTTAACATAGCCATTTCTGTGACCAATCGCAAGCTACTCACTCAGCTATTTCAATGCTAAATTCTACGCTAATTCCTTTGTCAAGGGGTGCCTCTACGGATGTGTATGCTTTGACTTTAACATAGCCATTTCTGTGACCAGTCACAAGCTAATCACTCAGCCATTTCAATGCTAAATTCTCCTGTTTGATTTGTACTAGGTGCCTCTGTGGATGTGTAGGCTTTGACTTTAACATAGCCATTTCTGTGACCCAGTCACAAGCTAATCACTCAGCTATTTCAATGCTAAATTCTACGCTAATTCCTTTGTCAAGGGGTGCCTCTACGGATGTGTATGCTTTGACTTTAACATAGCCATTTCTGTGACCAGTCACAAGCTAATCACTCAGCTATTTCAATGCTAAATTCTATGCTAATTCCTTTGTTTAAGGGGTGCCTCTGCGGATGTGTATGCTTTGACTTTAACATAGCCATTTCTGTGACCAGTCACAAGCTAATCCCTCAGCCATTTCAATGCTAAATTCTCCTGTTTGATTTGTACTAGGTGCCTCTGTGGATGTGTAGGCTTTGACTTTAACATAGCCATTTCTGTGACCAGTCACAAGCTAATCCCTCAGTTATTTCAATGCTAAATTCTCCTGTTTGATTTGTACTAGGTGCCTCTGTGAATGTGTATGTTTTGACTTTAACATAGCCATTTCTGTGACCAGTCACGAGCTAATCACTCAGCCATTTTAATGCTAAATTCTCCTGTTTGATTTGTACGTGGTGCCTCTGCGGATGTGTAGGCTTTGACTTTAACATAGCCATTTCTGTGACCAGTCACAAGCTAATCACTCAGCCATTTCAATGCTAAATTCTCCTGTTTGATTTGTACTAGGTGCCTCTGTGGATGTGTAGGCTTTGACTTTAACATAGCCATTTCTGTGACCAGTCACAAGCTAATCCCTCAGTTATTTCAATGCTAAATTATCCTGTTTGATTTGTACTAGGTGCCTCTGTGGATGTGTATGCTTTGACTTTAACATAGCCATTTCTGTGACCAGTCACAAGTTAATCACTCAGCTATTTCAATGCTAAATTCTATGCTAATTCCTTTGTCAAGGGGTGCCTCTGTGGATGTGTATGCTCTGACTTTAACATAGCCATTTCTGTGACCAGTCACAAGCTAATCACTCAGCTATTTCAATGCTAAATTCTATGCTAATTCCTTTGTCAAGGAGTGCCTCTGTGGATGTGTATGCTTTGACTTTAACATAGCCATTTCTGTGACCAGTCACAAGCTAATCACTCAGCTATTTCAATGCTAAATTCTCCTGTTTGATTTGTACTAGGTGCCTCTGCGGATGTGTATGCTTTGACTTTAACATAGCCATTTCTATGACCAGTCACAAGCTAATCACTCAGCTATTTCAATGCTAAATTCTATGCTAATTCCTTTGTCAAGGGGTGCCTCTGCGGATGTGTATGCTTTGACTTTAACATAACTATTTCTGTGACCAGTTACAAGCTAATCACTCAGCTATTTCAATGCTAAATTGTCCTGTTTGATTTGTACTAGGTGCCTCTGTGAATGTGTAGGCTTTGACTTTAACATAGCCATTTCTGTGACCAGTCACAAGCTAATCACTCAGCCATTTCAATGCTAAATTCTATGCTAATTCCTTTGTCAAGGGGTGCCTCTGCGGATGTGTATGCTTTGACTTTAACATAGCCATTTCTGTGACCAGTCACAAGCTAATCACTCAGCTATTTCAATGCTAAATTCTATGCTAATTCCTTCGTCAAGGGGTGCCTCTGTGGATGTGTATACTTTAACTTAGCTATTTCAATGCTAAATTCTCTGCTAATTCCTTTGTCAAGGGGTGCCTCTGTGGATGTGTATACTTTAACTTAGCTATTTCAATGCTAAATTCTATGCGAATTCCTTTGTCAAGGGGTGCCTCTGTGGATGTGTATGCTTTGACTTTAACATAGCCATTTCTGTGACCAGTCACAAGCTAATCACTCAGCTATTTCAATGCTAAATTCTATGCTAATTCCTTTGTCAAGGGGTGCCTCTGTGGATGTGTATGCTTTGACTTTAACATAGCTATTTCTGTGACCAGTCACAAGCTAATCACTCAGCTATTTCAATGCTAATTTCTCCTGTTTGATTTGTACTAGGTGCCTCTGTGGATGTGTATGCTTTGACTTTAACATAGCTATTTCTGTGACCAGTCACAAGCTAATCACTCAGCTAATTCAATGCTAAATTCTCCTGTTTGATTTGTACTAGGTGCCTCTGTGGATGTCTATGCTTTGACTTTAACATAGCCATTTCTGTGACCAGTCACAAGCTAATCACTCAGCTATTTCAATGCTAAATTCTCCTGTTTGATTTGTACTAGGTGCTTCTGTGGATGTGTATGCTTTGACTTTAACATAGCCATTTCTGTGACCAGTCACAAGCTAATCACTCAGCTATTTCAATGCTAAATTCTCCTGTTTGATTTGTACTAGGTGCCTCTGTGGATGTGTATGCTTTGACTTAAACATAGCCATTTCTGTGACCAGTCACAAGCTAATCACTCAGCTATTTCAATGCTAAATTCTATGCTAATTCCTTTGTCAAGGGGTGCCTCTGTGGATGTGTATGCTTTGACTTTAACATAACTATTTCTGTGACCAGTCACAAGCTAATCACTCAGCTATTTCAATGCTAATTTCTCCTGTTTGATTTGTACTAGGTGCCTCTGTGGATGTGTATGCTTTGACTTTAACATAGCTATTTCTGTGACCAGTCACAAGCTAATCACTCAGCTAATTCAATGCTAAATTCTCCTGTTTGATTTGTACTAGGTGCCTCTGTGGATGTCTATGCTTTGACTTTAACATAGCCATTTCTGTGACCAGTCACAAGCTAATCACTCAGCTATTTCAATGCTAAATTATCCTGTTTGATTTGTACTAGGTGCCTCTGTGGATGTGTATGCTTTGACTTTAACATAGCCATTTCTGTGACCAGTCACAAGCTAATCACTCAGCTATTTCAATGCTAAATTCTCCTGTTTGATTTGTACTAGGTGCTTCTGTGGATGTGTATGCTTTGACTTTAACATAGCCATTTCTGTGACCAGTCACAAGCTAATCACTCAGCTATATCAATGCTAAATTCTCCTGTTTGATTTGTACTAGGTGCTTCTGTGGATGTGTATGCTTTGACTTTAACATAGCCATTTCTGTGACCAGTCACAAGCTAATCACTCAGCTATTTCAATGCTACATTCTATGCTAATTCCTTTGTCAAGGGGTGCCTCTGCGGAAGTGTATACTTTAACTTAGCTATTTCAACGCAAAATCCTATGCTAATTCCTTTGTCAAGGGGTGCCTCTGTGGATGTGTATACTTTAACTTAGCTATTTCAATGCTAAATTCTATGCGAATTCCTTTGTCAAGGGGTGCCTCTGTGGATGTGTATGCTTTGACTTTAACATAGCCATTTCTGTGACCAGTCACAAGCTAATCACTCAGCTATTTCAATGCTAAATTCTATGCTAATTCCTTTGTCAAGGGGTGCCTCTGTGGATGTGTATGCTTTGACTTTAACATAGCTATTTCTGTGACCAGTCACAAGCTAATCACTCAGCTAATTCAATGCTAAATTCTCCTGTTTGATTTGTACTAGGTGCCTCTGTGGATGTCTATGCTTTGACTTTAACATAGCCATTTCTGTGACCAGTCACAAGCTAATCACTCAGCTATTTCAATGCTAAATTCTCCTGTTTGATTTGTACTAGGTGCTTCTGTGGATGTGTATGCTTTGACTTTAACATAGCCATTTCTGTGACCAGTCACAAGCTAATCACTCAGCTATTTCAATGCTAAATTCTCCTGTTTGATTTGTACTAGGTGCTTCTGTGGATGTGTATGCTTTGACTTTAACATAGCCATTTCTGTGACCAGTCACAAGCTAATCACTCAGCTATTTCAATGCTAAATTCTATGCTAATTCCTTTGTCAAGGCGCTTTGTTTCTTCTGACACAGCTTAAAGGTCGTGATCTGAGCTTGGCTTTTTTCACTCCAGCGCTGTCCTACCAGACAGTCTCGTCCCTTCACCTGATGAAGGCCGCTTGCGTCTCGGCCGAAACGTCGTGAGAATTTTACCGCGTCATTTTATTTTATCAATTTATTATTTTATTCCCATTCTACGTGGTGGCGGTGACTTTACCGAAAGAACCAACAGAAGATGAATCCTTGCAGTCGCGAAAACTTCAAATCGACAATCCATTCTACATTTATCGATCTATATATATTACGTATATAAGTATTTTATTGTTTCCCTTCAATGAGGCGACTTTGCCGAAAGAGCTAAGAACAGGACTTACTGCGGTCACCAGAGCTTTAAGCCAAAAGAGTGACTCCTGCATTCATTTTCGTTTCAATCTTGCGAGCACCACGTTTCGCTTGCTGATCACATCCGGCAGCATCATCGGGCAATTTTGCCAAGGACGGTGAAGGCCCCCCCCCACCGAAACCCCCCCCCGCCCCCACCTAGCCCCCCCACCTGAAACGTCGAATCGCGAACGCGGTGGTGGGGGAGGGAAAAACCAGAACTCAAAATATACAGCGGCGGCAGGCGTTGCCAGGGCACTGGGATCGGGCCCACGGACCTCCCGCGTGCCGGGCGAGGTAGTCAACATCTCTTGATTACCAAGTATACAGCAGCAGGCGAGGTAGTCAACATCTCGCGGGTCCCGGGACCGAACCGACGGACCTCCCGCGTGCCGGGCGAGGTAGTCAACATCTCTTGGTGCCAAATATACAGCGGCAGGCGAGGTAGTCAACATCTCGCGGGGTCCCGGATCGAACCCACGGACCTCCCGCGTACCAAGCGAGGTAGTCAACATCTCTTGGTGCCAAATACACAGCGCCAGGCGAGGTAGTCAACATCTCGCAGGGTCCGCGATCGAACCCACGGACCTCCCGCGTACCAGGCGAGGTAGTCAACATCTCGCAGGGTCCGGGATCGAACCCACGGACCTCCCGCGTACCAGGCGAGGTAGTCAACATCTCGCAGGGTCCCGGGACCGGACCGACGGACCTCCCGCGTACCAGACGAGGTAGTCAACATCTCGCAGGGTCCCGGGACCGAACCGACGGACCTCCCCGCGCGCCGGGCGAGGGAGCCAACATCCAGCGCGTTACCTGCTGCGTCCGAACCGACGTACATCCACGCGTCGGCCGTGGCGCCGGCCCCCCCCCCGCCCGCCCCCCGCGGCGCCCTGCGAGGGACGGCCCCCCGCTTGGCCAGGTCCACGCGCTCCTTGAGCAGACGCGAGTCCAGGAGGTCGCCTTGCCGCTGTGAGAGACAGAGAGAGACAGTGAGACACAGAGAGAGAGACAGTGAGAGTGAGAGACACAGAGTGAGAGACAGAGAGAGACAGAGACAGAGAGAGAGACAGAGAGAGACAGAGAGAGAGAGACAGAGACAGTGAGAGTGAGAGACAGAGAGAGACACAGAGAGACGCGAGTCCAGGAGGTCGCCTTGCCGCTGTGAGAGACAGTGAGAGAGACAGTGAGAGACAGTGAGAGAGACACAGAGAGAGACACAGAGAGACAGAGAGAGAGAGACAGAGAGACAGAGAGAGAGAGACAGAGACACAGAGAGACAGAGAGAGAGACAGAGACAGTGAGAGAGAGACAGAGAGAGAGACAGAGAGAGAGAGACAGAGACAGAGAGAGACACAGAGAGACGCGAGTCCAGGAGGTCGCCTTGCCGCTGTGAGAGACAGAGAGAGACAGTGAGAGAGACACAGAGAGAGACACAGAGAGACAGAGAGAGAGACAGAGAGAGAGACAGACAGAGACAGAGAGAGAGACACAGAGAGACAGTGAGAGAGAGACAGAGACAGACAGAGAGACAGAGAGAGAGAGACAGTGAGAGAGAGACAGTGAGAGAGAGACAGAGACAGACAGAGAGACAGAGAGAGAGACAGTGAGAGTGAGAGTGAGAGACAGACACAGAGAGAGAGACAGAGAGAGACGCGAGTCCAGGAGGTCGCCTTGACGCTGAGAGAGACAGAGAGAGAGAGTGAGAGAGACACAGAGAGAGACAGAGAGAGAGGGAGAGAGACACAGAGAGAGAGACAGAGAGAGACGCGAGTCCAGGAGGTCGCCTTGACGCTGAGAGAGACAGAGAGAGAGAGAGACAGAGAGAGTGAGAGAGAGACAGAGAGAGACAGAGAGAGAGAGAGACAGTGAGAGAGAGACAGGGAGAGTGAGAGACAGAGAGAGAGACAGAGAGAGAGAGAGACAGTGAGAGTGAGAGAGACAGAGAGAGACAGTGAGAGAGAGACAGGGAGAGTGAGAGACAGAGAGAGAGACAGAGAGAGAGAGAGACAGTGAGAGTGAGAGAGACAGAGAGAGACAGTGAGAGAGAGACAGTGAGAGAGAGACAGAGAGAGACAGAGAGAGAGACACAGAGAGTGAGAGAGACAGAGAGAGACAGTGAGAGAGAGACAGAGAGAGACAGAGAGAGAGACTCGAGTCCAGGAGGTCGCCTTGACGCTGTGAGAGACAGAGAGAGACAGTGAGAGTGAGAGAGACAGTGAGAGACACAGTGAGAGAGACAGTGAGAGACAGTGAGAGAGAGACAGAGAGAGAGAGAGAGAGACAGAGAGAGACAGTGAGAGTGAGAGAGAGACAGAGAGAGACAGTGAGAGTGAGAGAGACAGGGAGAGACAGTGAGAGTGAGAGAGACAGAGACAGAGAGAGAGACAGAGACAGACAGAGAGACAGAGTGAGAGAGACAGAGAGAGACGCGAGTCCAGGAGGTCGCCTTGACGCTGTGGTGTAGCAGGGGAGGGGAGAGACGCGGAGAGAGAGAGTGAGAGAGACAGTGAGAGTGAGAGAGAGAGACAGAGAGAGAGACAGAGAGAGAGAGAGAGACAGAGACAGAGAGAGAGACACAGAGTGAGAGAGAGAGAGAGTGAGAGTGAGACAGAGAGACAGGGAGAGATAGAGACAGAGAGAGACAGTGAGAGAGAGACAGAGAGAGACAGAGAGAGTGAGACAGTGAGAGAGAGAGAGAGACAGGGAGAGAGACAGAGAGAGAGGGACAGAGAGAGAGAGGGGGGGTCCACGTTTTGCAAGCGTAGAGAAGGGAGGGAATGACCGTGGCCGAGAAGACCTGAAGCTTGGTGCGGAGCGACAGACCAGGTAGCTTCCACACAGCGTTACGCAACCGATGAAAAGATATTGCCGCTCGACTGATTCGGAGTGAGACCTCTGCTGTTAAACTGGAGCCAGTCATGAGCACACTGCCCAGGTGTGGGAAACTCTCCACTCTCTCCACAACTGCCCCATTAATGCAGGGCTGAGGCGGTGGAGTATTTGATGGCACAAAATACCAAGGGCAGGTGCTTAGTTTTGGTGGGGCTGATGGTAAGGCCCCATCTCTTAGTGGCACGCTCCAGTCTCAGCAGCAGCGTCTCCAACTCCTTCTCTGAATGAGCAGCAATCACCAGATCATCGGCATACATAACGTGGTTGAGAAATAGGAAGCCATCCCTTGACCGCACCCGGGCATCGATCAGCCTCCCATTGTATCTGTAACAGATGGAAATTCCTCCGATACAGCTATTGAAGGCTTCACGAACTACGTGGCCAAAATAGATGTTAAATAATGTGGGAGCCAGATGACATCCCTGTCGCACCCCAAGGTGTACAGGGAATGGCTCTGACTCCCGGCCACGTAGTTTTAACCGGGACCGCTCACCATCATGAAGGTCCTTAATGATCGTGAGCAGAGTGTCAGGGGACTCCGAAAGCACGAAGAACAACCCAGAGCCCAGGCCTACTGATGGTATCATAGGCCTTGACCAGGTCAATAAAGCAGAGATGTAGGTCTTGTTGGAATTCCCTACACCTCTGCTGTAGCAGATGGACTGAGAATTTGGCCTCTCCTCAGCGTGTCTGGCAAGGCAATGTCGAATAATATTTGCCAGGACCATTCCCGGAACACGCTGAGGGATTTTCCCTCCCCCAGGACCTCACAGAAATGCTCAGCAAATCTGCGAACCTGTTCCTTGGGGTCGGAGATTGGATCACCATTTTTTTCCCCTAATGATGGTAATAGGTGTGGCGCTGCAGGTAACTTTTTTGATGGAGTTAAATAGAGATTTGTGATCGCGGGCCACTGAGGCAGACTCCATCTCCTCAGCAACCCGCGACCACCACCCATCCCTGCAGCGCCTCACGGCTCTCCGAACCTCCGAGCGAAGGCTGCGGTAAGCCTCCTCATTCTCTGACGTGGGATTCTGTAGCCGATGACAGTGGGCCTGTCGCTTTTTCTCAACTATCCTGAACACCTCCTCCGTCAGCCAGGGTCTCTGGTGGAGGTCTGGACCGTGTACCCAAAGCAGCCATTCCAGCTGCATGAGTCACAGTCCTAAACCTCGCCCATTCACCCTCGACATCAGGAGGAGTGGGGGATGATGCCAACCCCAGCTGCAAGCGATGATGAAATTCTCGCTTGCAACTTTCATCAGATAACTGAGACCAGGCCACTTTAGGTTTGAATGGGGTCCTGGGTGTACACCCACCACCGGAGTGGAAGAATGGCAGGCGCATCTTACAGATGACTAGTCGATGGTCAGAGGGCAGATCAGCTCCACGGTAGGTCCTGGTGTCAAGGAGATGGGCTCGCATCCGCTGGTCTGTCACTATGTAGTCCAGCAGATGTTCTTGCTTGGACCCGGCATGCATCCATGATGTTGTGTGGATGCGCCGATGCCGGAACAGCCTGTTGGTAATTACAAGCCCATGGGCTGCACACAAATCTAGCAGCCTCCTACCATTGTTATTGAGCTGATCTGGCCCATGCCCTCCAATCACTCCAGACCAGGTGCCAGCATCATGACCAACTCGGGCATTGAAGTCACCCAACAAGATGACTCTATCCCGAGGGGCCACTTTAGCCAGCACCTGTGACAGGAGGTCATAGAAGGCATCTGACTCATCGGCCTTGCCTGCATCCCTCCACGGATGTTCGTCTTCGGTGGGGGCATAAGTAACCACAACCACCACTCCTCGCCTCCGGTTGATGGGAAGGCGAGCCCAAAGTAGCCTGGGGCTTACAGCTTCCCACACCTCACCGCCACGCTCCCACACCCCCTTCATTCTTTTATTCAGAAGAAGAGCCACTCCCTGTTGTTTGGCAGTCTGCTGCCCCGAGTAGAGGGACTGTCCACCCCTCATGCTGGCAAGGAGCCAGAGCCGGTCCCACCGGACCTCCTGAAATACTGCAGAGATCCAGGCGGTACCGGTCCAGCTCCCGACAGAGGAGTGGGCAGCCTCTCCACACACACAGACACCGGAACCGGTACCACCGGACCTCCTGAAATACCGCAGAGATCCAGGCGGTACCGGTCCAGCTCCTGACAGAGGAGTGGGCAGCCTCTCCACACACACAGACACTGGAACCGGTACCACCGGACCTCCTGAAATACCGCAGAGATCCAGGCGGTACCGGTCCAGCTCCCGACAGAGGAGTGGGCAGCCTCTCCTCCGCGGTGAGTGTTCGAACATTCCGCGTGGCCAATCACAGTGGGTCCCCTGCTCCTGGATGACCCCCGAGAGGGGAGCGGGGGGGGGGGGAGGAGGGGGTTCAGTCCGGCTCTGGCTCGCCACACTCAACACGTCGCACAAACGCGTGCACCTAGCCTGGCACGCACCTCCAGTTGCGGGGAGTCAAAGTCGAAGTTGCTGAGATGGGATTGGCCCTGGCTCCACGATCGACCTCTGAACCCTGACCCCTGAGCGGGGGTCGTAGGGGCGGAGGGCGGAGAGATGGGGGCCGCCCCCCGCTGGACCGGCCAATCGGAGGCCTCCGCTGGCACGGCATTCTGGGAAGAGAAAAAAACAAAACCCATAGACTCACTCACACAGAGACCCATAGACTCACCACACAGAGACCCATTGACTCACTCACACAGAGACCCATAGACTCACTCATAAAGAGACCCACAGACTCACTCACACAGAGAGAGACACTCACACAGAGACCCATAGACTCACTCACACAGAGACCCACAGACTCACTCACACAGAGACCCATAGACTCACTCACACAGAGACCCACAGACTCACTCACACAGAGACCCATAGACTCACACAAAAACACATACACTGCCATTATCACAACACTACCGCTATCATCCCCCATCTCCACCCCCATCACAACCATCACCACCATCACAACCATCACCACCATCACCACCATCACCACCACCACCATCACCACTATAACCACCATCACCACCACCACCACCATCACCACCATCACCACCATCTTCACCATGACCCCCATCACCCCCATAACCACCATCACCACCATCACCACCATCACCACCATCACCACCATCACCACCATCACCACCATCACGACCACCACCACCACCACCATCACCACCCCCCCAAACAGTAATCTTGCCTGCAAGTTGGAGGCGTTAACCACGATGTATTTGGCAGGCTCCAAATTTGGCATCACTTCTTCGGCCGCCGGAAGTGGCCACGTGCATGGGGCTGCCGAGCAGCGTGCCAAATTCGGAACCCCGTCAAAATTCCCCCCGTTGTGAGCGCCCTTATTGTATTGAGATGCCATTGATGATGATGGTGGTGGTGATGGTGGTGATGGTGGTGGTGGTGATGGTGTTCGTGATGGTGGTGATGGTGGTGATGGTGGTGGTGGTGGTGGTAGTTGTGATGATGAATGTGATGGTAGTGGCTGTGATGATGAATGTGATGGTGTGCGTGATGGTGGTGGTGATGGTGGTGATGGAGTTGGTGGTGGTACTTGTGATGAATGTGATGAATGTGATGATGGTAGTTGTGATGATGAATGTGATGGTGGTAGTTGTGATGCATGTGATGATGTTGGTGGTAGTTGTGATGAATGTGATGATGTTGATGGTGGTCGTTGTGATGATGAATGTGATGATGGTGATGGTGTTTGTGATGTTGATGGTGTTCGTGATGGTGGTGTTGATGGTATTTGTGATGCTGATGGTGTTCGTGATGGTGGTGGTGATGGTGTTTGTGATGTTGATGGTGTTCGTGATGGTGGTGTTGATGGTGTCTGTGATGTTGATGGTGTTCGTGATGGTGGTGTTGATGGTGTTTGTGATGTTGATGGTGTTCGTGATGGTGGTAGTGATGGTGTTCGTGATGGTGGTAGTGATGGTGTTTGTGATGTTGATGGTATTCGTGGTGATGGTGTTTGTGATGCTGATGGTGTTCGTGATGGTGGTGTTGATGGTGTTTGTGATGTTGATGGTGTTCGTGATGGTGGTGTTGATGGTGTTTGTGATGTTGATGGTGTTTGTGATGTTGATGGTGTTCGTGATGGTGGTAGTGATGGTGTTCGTGATGGTGGTAGTGATGGTGTTTGTGATGTTGATGGTGTTCGTGGTGATGGTGTTTGTGATGCTGATGGTGTTCGTGATGGTGGTAGTGATGGTGTTTGTGATGCTGATGGTGTTCGTGGTGATGGTGTTTGTGATGCTGATGGTGTTCGTGATGGTGGTGTTGATGGTGTTTGTGATGGTGATGGTGTTCGTGATGGTGGTGTTGATGGTGTTTGTGATGTTGATGGTGTTCGTGATGGTGGTAGTGATGGTGTTTGTGATGTTGATGGTGTTCGTGATGGTGTTTGTGATGTTGATGGTGTTCGTGATGGTGGTAGTGATGGTGTTCGTGATGGTGGTAGTGATAGTGTTTGTGATGTTGATGGTGTTCGTGATGGTGTTTGTGATGCTGATGGTGTTCGTGATGGTGGTGGTGATGGTGTTTGTGATGTTGATGGTGGTGGTGATGGTGTTTGTGATGCTGATGGTGTTCGTGATGGTGGTGGTGATGGTGTTTGTGATGTTGATGGTGTTCGTGATGGTGGTGGTGTTTGTGATGTTGATGGTGTTTGTGATGGTGGTGGTGATGGTGTTTGTAATGGTGATGGTGTTCGTGATGGTGGTGTTGATGGTGTTTGTGATGGTGTTCGTGATGGTGTTTGTGATGTTGATGGTGTTCGTGATGTTGATGGTGATGTTGATGGTGTTCGTGATGGTGGTAGTGATGCTACTGATGACGCCACTGCTGATGATGTTGATGGTGATGGTGTTGATGGTGTTCGTGATGATATTGATGGTGTTCGTGATGATGTTGATGGTATTGATGATGTTGATGGTATTGATGATGTTGATGGTATTGATGGTGTTCGTGATGATATTGATGGTGTTCGTGATGATGTTGATG
Organism: Petromyzon marinus; assembly: GCF_048934315.1. Classification (NCBI taxonomy): domain Eukaryota; kingdom Metazoa; phylum Chordata; class Hyperoartia; order Petromyzontiformes; family Petromyzontidae; genus Petromyzon; species Petromyzon marinus. Next base: position 3,387,459 of record NC_133743.1, read on the forward strand.
GTATTAATGATGTTGATGGTATTGATGATGTTGATGGTATTGATGATGGTGTTCGTGATGATATTGATGGTATTGATGATGCTGATGGTATTGATGATATTGATGATATTGATGGTGTTCGTGATGATGTTGATGATGTTCGTGATGTTGATGATGTTGATAATGTTGATGATGATGTTGATGGTGTTGATGATGTTGATGCTGGTGCTGATATTGATGATGATGTTGATGATGATGATGTTGATGATGATGTTGATGGTGTTGATGATGATGGTGTTGATGTTAGTGTTGATGATGATGATGTTGATGATGATGTTGATGATGGTGATGTTGGTGTTAATGTTAATGATGATGTTAATGTTGATGATAATGTTGATGATGATGTTAATGTTGATGTTAATGTTGATGTTAATGTTGATGATGTTGATGATGATGATGTTAATGTTGATGATGATGGTGTTGATGTTAATGTTGATAATGGTGATGTTAATGTTAATGTTGATGCTGATGATGATGATGCTGATGATGCTGATGATGATGCTGATGATGATGAGGCTGTCTCCACCAGGCCCCGCTGCTCAACCACGAAAGCGTCCACCATGGACTCAAGCTCCACCAACGACAGCGGAATCCACGCCTCCAGGGACGGCCGCGTGGGCCCCTGGTGGAGGTCGCTCCTCGTGTCCCCCTGGTGGAGGTTACTCCACGTGTCCCCCTGGTGGAGGTTACTCCACGCGTCCCCCTGGTGGAGGTCACTCCACGTGTCCCCCCGGTGGAGGTCGCTCCTCGTGTCCCCCTGGTGGAGGTTACTCCTCGTGTCCCCCTGGTGGAGGTTACTCCACGTGTCCCCCTGGTGGAGGTCGCTCCTCGTGTCCCCCTGGTGGAGGTTACTCCACGTGTCCACCTGGTGGAGGTCGCTCCTCGTGTCCCCCTGGTGGAGGTCGCTCCTCGCGTCCCCCTGGTGGAGGTTGCTCCTCGTGTCCCCCTGGTGGAGGTTACTCCACGTGTCCCCCTGGTGGAGGTCGCTCCTCGTGTCCCCCTGGTGGAGGTTACTCCACGCGTCCACCTGGTGGAGGTCGCTCCTCGTGTCCCCCTGGTGGAGGTCGCTCCTCGCGTCCCCCTGGTGGAGGTTGCTCCTCGTGTCCCCCTGGTGGAGGTTACTCCACGTGTCCCCCTGGTGGAGGTCGCTCCTCGTGTCCCCCTGGTGGAGGTTACTCCACGTGTCCACCTGGTGGAGGTCGCTCCTCGTGTCCCCCTGGTGGAGGTCGCTCCTCGCGTCCCCCTGGTGGAGGTTGCTCCTCGTGTCCCCCTGGTGGAGGTTACTCCTCGTGTCCCCCTGGTGGAGGTCGCTCCTCGTGTCCCCCTGGTGGAGGTTGCTCCTCGTGTCCCCCTGGTGGAGGTCGCTCCACGTGTCCCCCTGGTGGAGGTCGCTCCTCGCGTCCCCCTGGTGGAGGTTGCTCCTCGTGTCCCCCTGGTGGAGGTCGCTCCTCGTGTCCCCCTGGTGGAGGTTACTCCTCGTGTCCCCCTGGTGGAGGTGACCCCCATGGTGGAGCTTCTTCACGTCTCCCTGGTGGGCCTGAGCTCCCTGATGGAGCCTCCTTGCACGCCCCCGGCGGTCCTCCTGGTGGAGGCCACTCGGCGCCTCCTGGCGGAGGCCCTCAGCGTCCCCCTCGCGGAGGTGGGCTCCACGGCGGAGGCCGCTGCCGACATCCCCAGGACGGAGGAGCGACTCGCAGAGCTCGCCCAGCTCCGTGAGCTGCGTGATGACGTCGTTGAGCGAATCCATCACGTGCCTCTACCGTTGTCACGGTAACCACCGTCAGCTGAGCACCGCTCCCGACTACAGAGCCTCTACCGTTGCCACGGTAACCACCGTCAGCTGAGCACCGCTCCCAACTACACAGCCTCTACCGTTGTCACGGTAACCACTGTCAGCTGAGCACCGCTCCCAACTACACAGCCCCTCCCGTTGCCACGGTAACCACCGTCAGCTGAGCACCGCTCCCGACGATACAGCCTCTCCCGTTGCACACACAGGTACACACACAGCTACACACACACACAGGTACACACACACACAGGTACACACACAGGTACACACACACACAGGTACACACACACACAGGCACACACACACACAGGTACACACACAGGTACACACACACACAGGTACACACACACAGGTACACACACAGGTACACACACAGGTACACACACACAGGTACACACACACAGGTACACACACACAGGTACACACACACACAGGTACACACACACACAGGTACACACACACAGGTACACACACACAGGTACACACACACACAGGTACACACAAAGATAAACAAAGACAAAGATCCCCCGTATAGCCTTAACAGACTGTAGGGGCAAGTGCTGTTAGCGAGCACCTATGAAGGCCGGAACGGTACACGAGGGGGTGGGTGGCCAGCACCACGCCCGACCGCCTTTGTCTCCCTAGTGACGATGTTTACACACCACACCAGGTACTCATTTGAGGCTGAGTCGACCTAGGGGAGGCCCGGGACCGGTTCAAATAATCGTCACTGGTGTTGGCCGTGAGCGGGAATCGAACCCGGGTCGCCAGGTTCATAGCGCAGCGCGCTAACCGCTACACTACCGCTCCCCACAGGTACACACACACACAGGTACACACACACACAGGTACACACACACAAGTACACACACACACACAGGTACACACACACAGGTACACACACACAGGTACACACACACTGGTACACACACACAGGTACACACACACACAGGTACACACACACACAGGTACACACACAGGTACACACACACAGGTACACACACACAGGTACACACACACAGGTACACACACACTGGTACACACACACAGGTACACACACAGGTACACACAGGTACACACACACACACACAGGTACACACACACACAGGTACACACACACACAGGAACACACACACAGGTACACACACACACAGGTACACACACACAGGTACACACACAGGTACACACACAGGTACACACACACAGGTACACACACACAGGTACACACACACACAGGTACACACACACAGGTACACACACACAAGTACACACACACACAGGTACACACACAGGTACACACACACAGGTACACACACACAGGTACACACACACACAGGTACACACACACAGGTACACACACACAAGTACACACACACACAGGTACACACACACAGGTACACACACACTGGTACACACACACAGGTACACACACACACAGGTACACACACACACAGGTACACACACAGGTACACACACACAGGTACACACACACAGGTACACACACACAGGTACACACACACTGGTACACACACACAGGTACACACACAGGTACACACAGGTACACACACACACACACACAGGTACACACACACACAGGTACACACACACACAGGAACACACACACAGGTACACACACACAGGTACACACACACAGGTACACACACACACACAGGTACACACACACACACACAGGTACACACACACACACAGGTACACACACACACACACAGGTACACACACACACACAGGTACACACACACAGGTACACACACACAGGTACACACACACACACACAGGTACACACACACACACAGGTACACACACACACACAGGTACACACACACACAGGTACACACACAGGTACACACACAGGTACACACACACAGGTACACACACACACAGGTACACACACACAGGTACACACACACACGGACAGGTACAACCGCAGAGGTTCACGCTCGCACGCAGACTCACAGCCCGCTATGCGCACACACGGACACACACACACAGAGGCAACTGCGTCACGCGATCACTGCCGGGGGCGGAGCCTGGATTCATTAGCATAACACGCCCCGCCCCTCGCCAACACCAGTACGCGGACAGGCAACGCCCAAAAACACGCCCAGACCACGCCCACTGCCCTCGACCCCCCAATCCCAAAGTGGAGGTGGTGGTGGAGGTAGTGGTGGTTGTAGTGGTGGTTGTAGTGGTGGTGGAGGTGGTGGAGGTGGTGGAGGTGGTAGAGGTGGTGGTAGAGGTGGTGGTAGAGGTGGTGGTGTAGGTGGTGGTGTAGGTGGTGGTGGTAGTGGTAGAAGTGGTGGTAGTAGTGGTGGTGGTAGTAGAGGTGGTGGTAGAGGTGGTGGTGGTGGTAGAGGTGGTGGTGGTGGTAGAGGTGGTGGTGGTGGTAGAGGTGGTGGATGTAGTGGTGGAGGCGGTGGTGGTGGTAGAGGTGGTGGTGGTGGTAGAGGTGGTGGATGTAGTGGTGGAGGCGGTGGTGGTGGTAGAGGTGGTGGGTGGTAGAGGTGGTGGTGGAGGTGGCAAGGATTATTCAGCATCGCCTTACCAGGCACGCTGAGGAGAGGCTTGCGGAGCCCCAATGTGGTTTCAGGAAAGGGCGGTCCTGCACAGATGCCATATTTTCTGTCCGTCTGCTACAGCAGAGGTGTAGGGAATTCCAACAAGACCTACATCTCTGCTTTATTGACCTGGTCAAGGCCTATGATACCATCAGTAGGCCTGGGCTCTGGGTTGTTATTCGTGCTTTTGGAGTACCTGACCCTCTGCTCACGATCATTAACGACCTTCATGATGGTGAGCGGGCCCGGGTAAAACTACGTGGCCGGGAGTCAGAGCCATTCCCTGTACACCTTGGGGTGTGACAGGGATGTCCTCTGGCTCCCACATTATTTAACATCTATTTCGACCACGTAGTTCGTGAAACCTTCAATAGCTGTACCGGGGGAATCTCCATCTGTTACAGACACAATGGGAGGCTGATCGATGCCCGGGTGCGGTCAAGGGATGGCTCCCTATTGCTCAACCACGTTATGTATGCCGATGATTTGGTAATCGCTGCTCAGTCAGAGGAGGAGTTGGAGACGCTGCTGCTGAGACTGGAGCGTGCCATTAAGAGGTGGGGCCTTACCATCAGCCCCACCAAAACTAAGCACCTGCCTGGGTATTTTGTACCATCGGACACTCCACCCCCACAACTCCCAATCGGTGATGGGGCAGTTGTGGAGAGAGTGGAGAGTTTCCCATACCTGGGCAGTGTGCTTATGACCGGCTCCAGTTTAACAGCAGGTGGTGGAGGTGTTGGTGGAGGTGGTGGTGGAGGTGGTGGAGGTGGTGGTGGAGGTGGTAGTGGAGGTGGAAGGTGGAGGTGAAGGTAGTAGTGGAGGTGGTGGAGGTGGTAGTGGTGGTGGTAGTGGTGGTGGAGGTGGTGGTGGAGGTGGTGGTGGAGGTAGTGGTGGTAGTGGTGGTAGAGGTGGTGGAAGGTGGTGGTGGAAGGTGGAGGGGTTGAAGGTGGTAGTGGAGGTGGTAGTGGTGGTGGTGGAGGTGGTGGTGGAGGTGGTAGTGGTAGAGGTGGTGGAAGGTGGTGGTGGAAGGTGGAGGAGTTGAAGGTGGTAGTGGTGGAAGGTGGTGGTGGAGGTGGTAGTGGTGGTAGTTGTAGTGGTGGTGGTGGAAGGTGGTGGTGGAGGTGGTGGAGGTGGTAGTGGAAGGTGGTAGTGGTGGAAGGTGGTGGTGGAGGCGGTGGTGGTGGTGGTGGAAGGTGGTGGTGGAGGTGGTGGTTGTAGTGGTGGTGGTGGAAGGTGGTGGTGGAGGTGGTGGAGGTGGTAGTGGTGGTGGTGGTGGTGGTAGTGGTGGTGGTAGTGGTGGAGGAGGTGATGGTGATGTTTGAGAATGTTCTCTCTCGATACGAGATTTATCGCGATGCCTTTATGCAGGAATGTCAACACCATGCACGAGAGTGGAATGTGGTGGAGTCTGTGAAAAGTCAGCCCATGGCACCTGCAGAGTCTGTCCCGTGACCTCATGCACCTAGCCTGGCACAGCAGCAGCAGCAGTCAACCCATGGCATCTGCTGGGTCTGTCACGAGACCTCCTCCTCATGCACCTAGCCTGGCACAAGCCCCGTCGTGACGTCACCACAATGGGAGCTGTTGTGTGTAGTGCGTGTGAGTCTGTGTGTGTGGAGGGAGCGGTGGTGCAGTGGTTAGCGCACTGTGTGTGTGTGGGGAGTGGTGGTGCAGTGGTTAGCGCACTGTGTGTGTGTGGAGGGAGCGATGGTGCAGTGGTTAGCGCACTGTGTGTGTGTGTGGGGAGTGGTGGTGCAGTGGTTAACGCACTGTGTGTGTGTGTGTGGGGAGTGGTGGTGCAGTGGTTAGCGCACTGTGTGTGTGTGTGGGGAGCGGTGGTGCAGTGGTTAGCGCACTGTGTGTGTGGACGGAGCGGTGGTGTGGTTAGCGCACTGTGTGTGTGGGTGGAGTGGTGGTGCAGTGGTTAGCGCACTGTGTATGTGGAGGGAGCGGTGGTGCAGTGATTAGCGCACTGTGTGTGTGGAGCGGTGGTGCAGTGGTTGGCGCACTGTGTGTGTGTGTGGGGGGAGTGGTGGTGCAGTGGTTAGCGCACTGTGTGTGTGTGGGGAGTGGTGGTGCAGTGGTTAGCGCACTGTGTGTGTGTGGGGAGTGGTGGTGCAGTGGTTAGCGCACTGTGTGTGTGTGGGGAGTGGTGGTGCAGTGGTTAGCGCACTGTGTGTGTGTGGAGTGGTGGTGCAGTGGTTAGCGCACTGTGTGTGCGGAGGGAGCGGTGGTGCAGTGGTTAGCGCACTGTGTGTGTGTGTGGGGAGTGGTGGTGCAGTGGTTAGCGCACTGTGTGTGTGGGGAGTGGTGGTGCAGTGGTTAGCGCACTGTGTGTGTGTGGGGAGTGGTGGTGCAGTGGTTAGCGCACTGTGTGTGTGTGGGGAGTGGTGGTGCAGCGGTTAGCGCACTGTGTGTGTGGGGGGAGTGGTGGTGCAGTGGTTAGCGCACTGTGTGTGTGTGGGGAGTGGTGGTGCAGTGGTTAGCGCACTGTGTGTGTGGGGAGTGGTGGTGCAGTGGTTAGCGCACTGTGTGTGTGTGGGGAGTGGTGGTGCAGTGGTTAGCGCACTGTGTGTGGGGAGTGGTGGTGCAGTGGTTAGCGCACTGTGTGTGTGTGGGGAGTGGTGGTGCAGCGGTTAGCGCACTGTGTGTGTGTGGGGAGTGGTGGTGCAGTGGTTAGCGCACTGTGTGTGTGTGTGGGGAGTGGTGGTGCAGTGGTTAGCGCACTGTGTGTGTGTGTGGGGAGTGGTGGTGCAGTGGTTAGCGCACTGTGTGTGTGGGGGGAGTGGTGGTGCAGTGGTTAGCGCACTGTGTGTGTGTGTGTGGGGAGTGGTGGTGCAGTGGTTAGCGCACTGTGTGTGTGTGTGGGGAGCGGTGGTGCAGTGGTTAGCGCACTGTGTGTGTGTGGGGAGCGGTGGTGCAGTGGTTAGCGCACTGTGTGTGGGGAGCGGTGGGGCAGTGGTTAGCGCACTGTGTGTGTGTGTGTGGGGAGCGGTGGTGCAGTGGTTAGCGCACTGTGTGTGTGGGGAGTGGTGGTGCAGTTGTTAGCACACTGTGTGTGTGTGGGGAGTGGTGGTGCAGTGGTTAGCGCACTGTGTGTGTGGGGAGCGGTGGTGCAGTGATTAGCGCACTGTGTGTGGAGTGGTGGTGCAGTGGTTAGCGCACTGTGTGTGTGTGGGGAGTGGTGGTGCAGTGGTTAGCGCACTGTGTGTGTATGTGTGTGTGGGGAGTGGTGGTGCAGTGGTTAGCGCACTGTGTGTGGGGGGAGTGGTGGTGCAGTGGTTAGCGCACTGTGTGTGTGTGGGGAATGGTGGTGCAGTGGTAGCTCACTGTCTGTGTGGGGAGTGGGGAGAGAGATAGACGGAGAGAGATGGGGAGAGAGATGGAGACAGAGATAGGGAGAGAGATGGAGAGAGATAGGGAGAGAGATGGGGAGAGAGATGGGGAGAGAGATGGGGAGAGAGATGGAGAGAGAGATGGGGAGTGAAATGGGAGAGATCAGGAGAGAGATGGGGAGAGAGATCAGGAGAGAGATGGGGAGAGAGATAGAGATAGGGAGAGAGATGGAGAGAGAGACAGAGAGAGAGACGGAGAGAGAGATGGAGAGAGATAGGGAGAGAGATGGAGAGAGAGACAGAGAGATAGGGAGAGAGATAGGGGGAGATAGAGAATGGAGATGTGGTGACTGACTGTTTGGGGCAGATGAATCACGGATCTTCCACTTCCATGGTGAACTGGATGGATGGGTTTTTGCGAGTTGAGATTATTTAGAAACGCGTTCAGTGGACATCTGCCGTATGGCCAGACCACCAATGTGTCATCCACATACCTGAGCAAAGCAGAGGGTGGTTTTAGTGTGTTTAAAACCACTGCTTTTGTTCCACAATCTTCCACGTGTCGCTCTGTGTGGGTGTCTCTCTCTGTGTGAGTGAGTCTATGGGTCTCTGTGTGAGTGAGTCTATGGGTCTCTGTGTGAGTGGGTCTCTGTGTGAGTGAGTCTATGGGTCTCTATGTAAGTGTCTCTCTCTCTCTGTGTGAGTGAGTCTTTGGCTCTCTGTGTGAGTGAGTCTATGGGTCTCTGTGTGAGTGGGTCTCTGTGTGAGTGAGTCTATGGGTCTCTCTCTGTGTGAGTGAGTCTGTGGGTCTCTGTGTGAGTAAGTCTATGGGTCTCTGTGTGATTGAGTCTATGGGTCTCTGTGTGAGTGAGTCTATGGGTCTCTGTGTGAGTGAGTCTATGGGTCTCTGTGTGAGTGAGTCTATGGGTCTCTGTGTGAGTGAGTCTATGGGTCTCTGTGTGAGTGAGTCTATGGGTCTCTGTGTGAGTGAGTCTATGGGTCTCTGTGTGAGTGAGTGTCTCTCTCTGTGTGAGTGAGTCTATGGGTCTCTGTGTGAGTGTCTCTCTCTGTGTGAGTGAGTCTATGGGTCTCTGTGTGAGTGAGTCTATGGGTCTCTGTGTGAGTGAGTCTGTAGGTCTCTGTGTGAGTGAGTCTATGGGTCTCTGTGTGAGTGTCTCTCTCTGTGTGAGTGAGTCTATGGGTCTCTGTGTGAGTGTCTCTCTCTGTGTGAGAGAGTCTATGGGTCTCTGTGTGAGTGAGTCTATGGGTCTCTGTGTGAGTGGGTCTCTGTGTGAGTGAGTCTGTGGGTCTCTGTGTGAGTGTCTCTCTCTGTGTGAGTGAGTCTATGGGTCTCTCTCTGTGTGAGTGTCTCTCTCTGTGTGAGTGAGTCTGTGGGTCTCTGTGTGAGTGAGTCTATGGGTCTCTGTGTGAGTGAGTCTATGGGTCTCTGTGTGAGTGAGTCTATGGGTCTCTGTGTGAGTGAGTCTATGGGTCTCTGTGTGAGTGAGTCTATGGGTCTCTGTGTGAGTGAGTCTATGGGTCTCTGTGTGAGTGAGTCTATGGGTCTCTGTGTGAGTCTATGGGTCTCTGTGTGAGTGAGTCTGTGGGTCTCTGTGTGAGTGAGTCTGTGGGTCTCTGTGTGAGTGTCTTTCTCTGTGTGAGTGAGTCTATGGGTCTCTGTGTGAGTGAGTCTATGGGTCTCTGTGTGAGTGAGTCTATGGGTCTCTGTGTGAGTGAGTGTCTCTCTCTGTGTGAGTGAGTCTATGGGTCTCTGTGTGAGTGTCTCTCTCTGTGTGAGTGAGTCTATGGGTCTCTGTGTGAGTGAGTCTATGGGTCTCTGTGTGAGTGAGTCTGTAGGTCTCTGTGTGAGTGAGTCTATGGGTCTCTGTGTGAGTGTCTCTCTCTGTGTGAGTGAGTCTATGGGTCTCTGTGTGAGTGTCTCTCTCTGTGTGAGAGAGTCTATGGGTCTCTGTGTGAGTGAGTCTATGGGTCTCTGTGTGAGTGGGTCTCTGTGTGAGTGAGTCTGTGGGTCTCTGTGTGAGTGTCTCTCTCTGTGTGAGTGAGTCTATGGGTCTCTCTCTGTGTGAGTGTCTCTCTCTGTGTGAGTGAGTCTGTGGGTCTCTGTGTGAGTGAGTCTATGGGTCTCTGTGTGAGTGAGTCTATGGGTCTCTGTGTGAGTGAGTCTATGGGTCTCTGTGTGAGTGAGTCTATGGGTCTCTGTGTGAGTGAGTCTATGGGTCTCTGTGTGAGTGAGTCTATGGGTCTCTGTGTGAGTGAGTCTATGGGTCTCTGTGTGAGTGAGTCTATGGGTCTCTGTGTGAGTGAGTCTATGGGTCTCTGTGTGAGTGAGTCTGTGGGTCTCTGCGTGAGTGAGTCTGTGGGTCTCTGTGTGAGTGAGTCTGTGGGTCTCTGTGTGAGTGTCTTTCTCTGTGTGAGTGAGTCTATGTCTCTCTGTGTGTGAGTCTCTCTCTCTCTCTGTGTGTGATGAGTCCACGGCTCTCCGTGTGGTCTACTTTGGGTGTCTCTCGGACCTACAACGCCCAGACTTGTCAGGCGCGACCCCAAACATTCTGGTCTAGACTCACGACCGCACTCAGTACGCACAGACAAAGCTCCCCCGTGTAGTCTCCTGCTCTTACTAACCACCGATCCCCACACACACAGTGCGCTAACCACTGCACCACCGCTCCCCACACACACACACACAGTGCGCTAACCACTGCACCACCGCTCCCCACACACACACAGTGCGCTAACCACTGCACCACCACTCCCCACACTCACACACACAGTGCGCTAACCACTGCACCACCGCTCCCCCCACACACACACACACAGTGCGCTAACCACTGCACCACCACTCCCCCCACACACACACACAGTGCGCTAACCACTGCACCACCGCTCCCCACACACACACAGTGCGCTAACCACTGCACCACCGCTCCCTCCCCAAACACAGTGCGCTAACCACTGCACCACCACTCCCCACACACACACACAGTGCGCTAACCACTGCACCACCACTCCCCACATACACACACAGTGCGCTAACCACTGCACCACCACTCCCCACACACACAGTGCGCTAACCACTGCACCACCGCTCCCCACATACACACACACAGTGCGCTAACCACTGCCCCACCGCTCCCCACACACAGTGCGCTAACCACTGCACCACCGCTCCCCACACACACACACAGTGCGCTAACCACTGCACCACCGCTCCCCACACACACACACACAGTGCGCTAACCACTGCACCACCGCTCCCCACACACACACACAGTGCGCTAACCACTGTACCACCACTCCTCACACACACAGTGCGCTAACCACTGCACCACCACTCCCCACACACACACACAGTGCGCTAACCACTGCACCACCGCTCCCCACACACACAGTGCGCTAACCACTGCACCACCACTCCCCACACACACACACAGTGCGCTAACCACTGCACCACCACTCCCCCACACACACACAGTGCGCTAACCACTGCACCACCGCTCCCCACACACACAGTGCGCTAACCACTGCACCACCGCTCCCCACACACACACAGTGCGCTAACCACTGCACCACCACTCCCCACACACTCACACAGTGCGCTAACCACTGCACCACCACTCCCCACACACACACACAGTGCGCTAACCACTGCACCACCGCTCCCCACACACACACAGTGCGCTAACCACTGCACCATCACTCCCCACACACACACAGTGCGCTAACCACTGCACCACCGCTCCCCACACACAGTGCGCTAACCACTGCACCACCACTCCCCACACACACACACAGTGCGCTAACCACTGCACCACCGCTCCCCACACACACAGTGCGCTAACCACTGCACCACCGCTCCCCACACACACACAGTGCGCTAACCACTGCACCACCACTCCCCACACACACACACACAGTGCGCTAACCACTGCACCACCGCTCCCCACACACACATACACAGTGCGCTAACCACTGCACCACCACTCCCCACACACACACACAGTGCGCTAACCACTGCACCACCACTCCGCACACACACAGTGCGCTAACCACTGCACCACCGCTCCCCACACACACACAGTGCGCTAACCACTGCACCACCACTCCCCACACACACACAGTGCGCTAACTACTGCACCACCACTCCCCCCACAGTGCGCTAACCACTGCACCACCACTCCCCACACACACACAGTGCGCTAACCACTGCACCACCGCTCCCCACACACACACACAGTGCGCTAACCACTGCACCACCACTCCCCACACACACACAGTGCGCTAACCACTGCACCACCGCTCCCCACACACACAGTGCGCTAACCACTGCACTACCACTCCCCCCACACACACACAGTGCGCTAACCACTGCACCACCACTCCCCACACACACACACAGTGCGCTAACCACTGCACCACCGCTCCCTACACATACACAGTGCGCTAACCACTTCACCACCACTCCGCACACACACACAGCGCGCTAACCACTGCACCACCACTCCCCACACACACACACAGTGCGCTAACCACTGCACCACCACTCCCCACACACACACAGTGTAAGCGTAGAGAAGGGAGGGAATGACCGTGGCCGAGAAGACCTGAAGCTTCGTGCGGAGCGACAGACCAGGTAGCTTCCACACAGCGTTACGCAACCGATGAAAAGATATTGCCGCTCGACTGATTCGGAGTGAGACCTCTGCTGTTAAACTGGAGCCGGTCACACTGACACACACTGGTACACACTGACACACACACGTACACACAAACACACACACACACACTGACACACACACGTACACACAAACACACACACACACTGACACACACAGACTGACACACACTGATACACACACACACGTACACACACACACTGACTCACACACTCACACACTGATACACACACACACTGACACACACACACTGACACACACGTACACACAAACACACACACACTGACACACACACTGATACACACATACACACTGACACACACACACACTGACACACACACTGATACACACAGACACACTGACACACACAACAACAACCGCCATTCGCCACTAAGTGGCGGTGACGTCACCACGACGCTTGTGCCAGGCCATGTGCACCTTGAGGCCACGTGAAGTGTCGAACGCCCGCTGGCAGGAGGTCACGGGGCAGACCCAGCAGGTGCCACGGGTCGACTGACTGAGATGACTGGCTGATGCACCACCTGTGCCCCCTACTGTGCCAACCTGCTGTGCTTTAGCCACCCGGCGCTCCGCTCGTTGTTCTGAGCGTCGCTCCTCCGCCCTCCGTTGTTGTTGGAGGGTGACTGCCTCCAACTGCCCAGTAGCATCCTTCACGAGCCTCCTCCACAGAGGTCGATCTTGACACCGCTGGTACCAGTCATCGGCAAGTCCACTCAGCTCCACGTCCTCCTGTACCACATCACTCCATCTCTTCTCTAGCCCGTGCCGCGCCCGCTTAGCCCCCTCAATCCGGCCGAACAAAAGCTGTTTCGGCATGCGTTGGCTGGGCATGCGGGCTACATGACCCAGCCATCGCAGCCTTGCCCGCCGGAGGAGCTCACCGATGGGACCCTGCCCAGATCTTTCAAGGATTTGTGAGCTCCTCACACAATCCAGTCTGGTTAAACCCAGGATGGATCGTAGGCAGGCCAGCCTAAATGTTTCTAACCGGCGAAGATGTTCCATTAGGGGGGTCCACGTTTCGCAAGCGTAGAGAAGGGAGGGAATGACCGTGGCCGAGAAGACCTGAAGCTTAGTGCGGAGCGACAGACCAGGTAGCTTCCACACAGCGTTACGCAACCGATGAAAAGATATTGCCGCTCGACTGATTCGGAGTGAGACCTCTGCTGTTAAACTGGCGCCAGTCATAAGCACACTACCCAGGTATGGGAAACTCTCCACTCTCTCCACAACTGCCCCATCACCGATTGGGAGTTGTGGGGGTGGAGTGTCCGATGGTACAAAATACCCAGGCAGGTGCTTAGTTTTGGTGGGGCTGATGGTAAGGCTATTACCAAATCATCAGCATACATAACGTGGTTGACCAATAGGGAGCCATCCCTTGACCGCACCCGGGCATCGATCAGCCTCCCATTATATCTGTACCATATGGAGATTCCCCCGGTACAGCTATTGAAGGCTTCACGAACTACGTGGTCAAAATAGATGTTAAATAATGTGGGAGCCAGAGGACATCCCTGTCGCACCCCAAGGTGTACAGGGAATGGCTCTGACTCCCGGCCACGTAGTTTTACCCGGGCCCGCTCACCATCATGAAGGTCCTTAATGATCGTGAGCAGAGGGTCAGGTACTCCAAAAGCACGAAGAATGACCCAGAGCCCAGGCCTACTGATGGTATCATAGGCCTTGACCAGGTCAATAAAGCAGAGATGTAGGTCTTGTTGGAATTCCCTACACCTCTGCTGTAGCAGACGGACAGAAAATATGGCATCTGTGCAGGACCGCCCTTTCCTGAAACCGCATTGGGGCTCCGCAAGCCTCTCCTCAGCGTGCCTGGCAAGCCGATGCTGAATAATCCTTGCCAGGACCTTTCCAGGCACACTGAGGAGTGAGATGTCCCTGTAGTTGTTACAGTCTGTGCGGTCCCCCTTCTTAAAGAGGGGGACCACCAGGGCATCCTTCCAATCCTGCGGAACCCGTCCAGCGGCCCAGACCGTTGTTATGATGTCATATAGGGCAGTCTGTGCACAAACGCCACCCTCCCTCAGCATTTCGCTTGGGAGATCATCTCTGCCCGCTGCCTTTCCTGGTCTCAGACTCCTTCAGTACTTCCTCAACAGATGGCACCTCAGCCAGCCACTCACAGGGGGTGACTTCTTCCAATATTTGAGGCAACGCAGCCTCAGCAGGGTCATCCTCACTTTGTGCCACGATGTTTTCCTGGCTGAGGGATTTTCCCTCCCCCAGTACCTCACAGAAATGCTCAGCAAATCTGCAAATCTGTTCGTGGGGGTCGGAAATTGAATCACCGTTTTTTCCCCTAATGATGGTAATAGGTGTGGCGCTGCAGGTTACTTTTTTGATGGAGTTAAATAGAGATTTGTGATCGCGGGCCATTGAAGCAGACTCCATCTCCTCAGTAACCCGCGACCACCACCCATCCTTGCAGCGCCTCACGGCTCTCCGAACCTCCGAGCGAAGGCTGCGGTAAGCCTCCTCATTCTCTGACGTGGGATTCTGTAGCCGATGACAGTGGGCCTGTCGCTTTTTCTCAACCATCCTGAACACCTCCTCTGTCAGCCAGGGTCTCTGGGGAGGTCTGGACCGCGTACCCAAAGCAGCCACTGACAGACACACACACTGATGCACACACGTACACACACACACACTGACTCACACACTCACTCGCACACACGTACACACACACACACTGACTCACACACACACGTACACACACACACAGACACTGACACACACACTGACATACACTGACACACACTCACTCACACGTACACACTCACACACTGATACACACACACACTGACACACACACACTGATACACACACACACTCACACACACGTACACACACACACACTGACACACACTGACACACACACACACTGACACACACACTAACTCACACACACGTACACACACACTCACTGACTCACACACTCACTCGCACACACGTACACACACACACACTGACTCACACACACACGTACACACACACACAGACACTGACACACACACTGACATACACTGACACACACTCACTCACACGTACACACTCACACACTGATACACACACACACTGACACACACACACTGATACACACACACACTCACACACACGTACACACACACACACTGACACACACTGACACACACACACACTGACACACACACTGACTCACACACACGTACACACACACTCTGACACACACTCTGACACACACACACTGACACACACACACTGACACACACACACTGACACACACGTACACACACGTACACACACACATACTGACACACACACACTGACCCACACACTGACTCACACACGTGTACACACACACTCTGACACACACTCTGACACACACACACACTGACTCACACACTGACTCACACACACACTCTGACACACACTCTGACACACACACACGTACACACACACTCTGACACACACTCTGACACACACACTCTGACACACACACACTGACACACACACACTGACACACACGTACACACACGTACACACACACTCTGACACACACACACACTGACTCACACACTGACTCACACACACGTACACACACACTCTGACACACACTCTGACACACACACACAGACACACACACACAGACACACAAAGATCCCCCGTATAGCCTTAACAGACTGTAGGGGCAAGTGCTGTTAGCGAGCACCTATGAAGGCCGGAACGGTACACGAGGGGGTGGGTGGCCAGCACCACGCCCGACCGCCTTTGTCTCCCTAGTGGCGATGTTTACTACACACCGCACCAGGTACTCATTTGAGGCTGAGTCGACCTAGGGGAGGCCCGGGACCGGTTCAGATAATCGTCACTGGTGTTGGCCGTGAGCGGGAATCGAACCCGGGTCGCCAGGTTCATAGCGCAGCGTAGCGCTAACCGCTGCACTGTCAGTGTGTGTGTCAGTGTGTGTGTCACACACTGACACACACACTGACACACACACTGACACACACACACTGACACACACACACACACACACTGACTCACACACACACTGACACTCACACACTGACTCACACACGTGTACACACACACACGTACACACTGACACACACACACACTGACTCAAACACGTGTACACACACACACTGACTCACACACTGACTCACACACTGACTCACACACGTGTACACACGTACACACACACACACACTGACACACACGTGTACACATACACATGTACACACTGACTCACACACTGACACAGATTCCTGGTGTGTCGCTGTTTAGGAATCCTGGAGGGTGACTCATGACGGGAGATCTGCACTGAGGTACAGAGTGTGTCATTGTGTGTCAGTGTGTGTGTGTGTGTGCCAGTGTGTGTGTCAGTGTGTGTGTGTCATTGTGTGTCAGTGTGTGTTAGTGTGTGTATGTCATTGTGTGTGTGTTAGTGTGTGTGTGTCAGTGTGTGTGTGTTAGTGTGTGTGTGTCATTGTGTGTCAGTGTGTGTGTGTGTGTGTTAGTGTGTGTGTCAGTGTGTGTGTGTGTCAGTGTGTGTGTGTGTGTTAGTGTGTGTGTGTGTTAGTGTGTGTGTGTCAGTGTGTGTTTCAGTGTGTGTGTGTGTCAGTGTGTGTGTGTTAGTGTGTGTGTGTCAGTGTCAGTGTGTGTGTGTGTGTCAGTGTGTGTGTGTCAGTGTGTGTGTGTGTGTCAGTGTGTGTGTGTGTCAGTGTGTGTGTGTGTCAGTGTGTATGTGTGTCAGTGTGTGTGTGTCAGTGTGTATGTGTGTCAGTGTCAGTGTGTGTGTGTGTGTTAGTGTGTGTGTGTCAGTGTGTGTCAATGTGTGTCAGTGTGTGTGTGTCAGTGTTAGTGTGTGTGTGTCAGTGTGTGTGTGTAGAACTTGCTCCGGCAGTACAAATACTAAGATTGGAACGATACAGAGAAGATTAGTATAGCACGTGCGCAAGGATGACACGCAAATCCGTGAAGCGTTACAAATTTTTTTGTCCGGCAAAACAACCCCCTATCTTTTCTGTTGATATGTAAAACTTTGACTTTAACATAGCCATTTCCGTGACCAGTCACAAGCTAATCACTCAGCTATTTTAATGCTAAATTCTCCTGTTTGATTTGTACTAGGTGCCTCTGTGGATGTGTAAACTTTGACTTTAACATAGCCATTTCCGTGACCAGTCACAAGCTAATCACTCAGCTATTTCAATGCTAAATTCTCCTGTTTGATTTGTACTAGGTGCCTCTGTGGATGTGTATGCTTTGACTTTAACATAACTATTTCCGTGACCAGTCACATGCTAATCCCTCAGCTATTTCAATGCTAAATTCTCCTGTTTGATTTGTACTAGGTGCCTCTGTGCATGTGTATGCTTTGACTTTAACATAGCCATTTCTGTGACCAGTGAGAAGCTAATCACTCAGCTATTTCAATGCTAAATTCTCCTGTTTGATTTGTACTAGGTGCCGCTGTGGATGTGTATGCTTTGACTTTAACATAGCCATTTCTGTGACCAGTCACAAGCTAATCACTCAGCTATTTCAATGCTAAATTCTCCTGTTTGATTTGTACTAGGTGCCTCTGTGGATGTGTAAACTTTGACTTTAACATAGCCATTTCCGTGACCAGTCACAAGCTAATCACTCAGCTATTTCAATGCTAAATTCTCCTGTTTGATTTGTACTAGGTGCCTCTGTGGATGTGTATGCTTTGACTTTAACATAGCCATTTCCATGACCAGTCACAAGCTAATCACTCAGCTATCAATGCTAAATTCTATGCTAATTCCTTTGTTTAAGGGGTGCCTCTGTGGATGTGTATGCTTTAACTTTAACATAGCCATTTCTGTGACCAGTCACAAGCTAATCACTCAGCTATTTCAATGCTAAATTCTATGCTAATTCCTTTGTCAAGGGGTGCCTCTGTGGATGTGTATGCTTTGACTTTAACATAGCCATTTCCGTGACCAGTCACAAGCTAATCCCTCAGCTATTTCAATGCTAAATTCTCCTGTTTGATTTGTACTAGGTGCCTCTGTGGATGTGTAGGCTTTGACTTTAACATAGCCATTTCCGTGACCAGTCACAAGCTAATCACTCAGCTATTTCATTGCTAAATTCTCCTGTTTGATTTGTACTAGGTGCCTCTGTGAATGTGTATGCTTTGACTTTAACATAGCCATTTCCGTGACCAGTCACAAGCTAATCACTCAGCTATTTCAATGCTAAATTCTACGCTAATTCCTTTGTCAAGGGGTGCCTCTGTGGATGTGTATGCTTTGACTTTAACACAACCATTTCTTTGTGACCAGTCACAAGCTAATCACTCAGCTATTTCAATGCTAAATTCTCCTGTTTGATTTGTACTACGTGCCTCTGCGGATGTGTATGCTTTGACTTTAACATAACTATTTCCGTGACCAGTCACATGCTAATCCCTCAGCTATTTCAATGCTAAATTCTCCTGTTTGATTTGTACTAGGTGCCTCTGTGCATGTGTATGCTTTGACTTTAACATAGCCATTTCTGTGACCAGTGAGAAGCTAATCACTCAGCTATTTCAATGCTAAATTCTCCTGTTTGATTTGTACTAGGTGCCGCTGTGGATGTGTATGCTTTGACTTTAACATAGCCATTTCTGTGACCAGTCACAAGCTAATCACTCAGCTATTTCAATGCTAAATTCTCCTGTTTGATTTGTACTAGGTGCCTCTGTGGATGTGTAGGCTTTGACTTTAACATAGCCATTTCCGTGACCAGTCACAAGCTAATCACTCAGCTATTTCAATGCTAAATTCTCCTGTTTGATTTATACTAGGTGCCTCTGTGGATGTGTATGCTTTGACTTTAACATAGCCATTTCTGTGACCAGTCACAAGCTAATCACTCAGCTATTTCAATGCTAAATTCTCCTGTTTGATTTGTACTAGGTGCCTCTGTGGATGTGTAAGCTTTGACTTTAACATAGCCATTTCTGAGACCAGTCACAAGCTAATCACTCAGCTATTTCAATGCTAAATTCTCCTGTTGGATTTGTACTAGGTGCCTCTGTGGATGTGTATGCTTTGACTTTAACATAGCCATTTCTGTGACGAGTCACAAGCTAATCCCTCAGCTATTTCAATGCTAAATTCTCCTGTTTGATTTGTACTAGGTGCCTCTGTGGATGTGTATGCTTTGACTTTAACATAGCCATTTCTGTGACGAGTCACAAGCTAATCCCTCAGCTATTTCAATGCTAAATTCTCCTGTTTGATTTGTACTAGGTGCCTCTGTGGATGTGGATGCTTTGACTTTAACACAGCCATTTCTGTGACCAGTCACAAGCTAATCCCTCAGCTATTTCAATGCTACATTATCCTGTTTGATTTGTACTAGGTGCCTCTGTGGATGTGTAAACTTTGACTTTAACATAGCCATTTCTGTGACCAGTCACAAGCTAATCCCTCAGCTATTTCAATGCTAAATTATCCTGTTTGATTTGTACTAGGTGCCTCTGTGGATGTGTATGCTTTGACTTTAACATAGCCATTTCTGTGACCAGTCAGAAGCTAATCACTCAGCTATTTCAATGCTAAATTCTCCTGTTTGATTTGTACTAGGTGCCTCTGTGGATGTGTATGCTTTGACTTTAACATAGCCATTTCTGTGACCAGTCAGAAGCTAATCACTCAGCTATTTCAATGCTAAATTCTCCTGTTTGATTTGTACTAGGTGCCTCTGTGGATGTGTAAGCTTTGACTTTAACATAGCCATTTCTGAGACCAGTCACAAGCTAATCACTCAGCTATTTCAATGCTAAATTCTCCTGTTGGATTTGTACTAGGTGCCTCTGTGGATGTGTATGCTTTGACTTTAACATAGCCATTTCTGTGACGAGTCACAAGCTAATCCCTCAGCTATTTCAATGCTAAATTCTCCTGTTTGATTTGTACTAGGTGCCTCTGTGGATGTGTATGCTTTGACTTTAACATAGCCATTTCTGTGACGAGTCACAAGCTAATCCCTCAGCTATTTCAATGCTAAATTCTCCTGTTTGATTTGTACTAGGTGCCTCTGTGGATGTGGATGCTTTGACTTTAACACAGCCATTTCTGTGACCAGTCACAAGCTAATCCCTCAGCTATTTCAATGCTACATTATCCTGTTTGATTTGTACTAGGTGCCTCTGTGGATGTGTAAACTTTGACTTTAACATAGCCATTTCTGTGACCAGTCACAAGCTAATCCCTCAGCTATTTCAATGCTAAATTATCCTGTTTGATTTGTACTAGGTGCCTCTGTGGATGTGTATGCTTTGACTTTAACATAGCCATTTCTGTGACCAGTCAGAAGCTAATCACTCAGCTATTTCAATGCTAAATTCTCCTGTTTGATTTGTACTAGGTGCCTCTGTGGATGTGTATGCTTTGACTTTAACATAGCCATTTCTGTGACCAGTCAGAAGCTAATCACTCAGCTATTTCAATGCTAAATTCTCCTGTTTGATTTGTACTAGGTGCCTCTGTGGATGTGTATGCTTTGACTTTAACATAGCCATTTCTGTGACCAGTCACAAGCTAATCACTCAGCTATTTCAATGCTAAATTCTATGCTAATTCCTTTGTCAAGGGGTGCCTCTGTGGATGTGTATACTTTAACTTAGCTATTTCAATGCTAAATTCTATGCTAATTTCTTTGTCAAGGGGTGCCTCTGTGGATGTGTAAACTTTGACTTTAACATAGCCATTTCCGTGACCAGTTACAAGCTAATCCCTCAGCTATTTCAAATGCTAAATTCTCCTGTTTCATTTGTAAACTCCTTTGTCAAGGCGCTTTACTTGCCAAGCTCAAAAGACGCTGCGAATCTCAGCAGCGTTCACTGAAGCACTGTCGTCCCGACAGTTTATGTTCCTTTCACCTGAAGAAGGCCACTTGTGTTGTGGCCGAAACGTCGTGAGAATTGTATTTTATTTTGTTTTGTTTTTATTGCTTTCTTTCCATTCTACGTGACTTTAACGAAAGAACCAAGAAGATGAACCCCCTCCCTCCTCGCGGTGCCGGACGGGCAACTCTGTCGTGGACAGTGCTGTGGGGGGAGATCCAATTCCGATTGGCTCCTCCCCTCATGGCATATATGTCCATCACAGGGGCTAAACGGGGGCTCTGGACGGGTGCGAGGGGCTGGTAACCCCTCCACCTTCAATTAATTACCACGAAACCACGAATTAAACTGAAATATGTAACTAATAAGCTTGTGCCGGAGGCCCCGGGGGGCCAGGCGTCTATGACGTCTCCTGGCTAAACCCCAATTGGCGGAGCCAGGAGACTGAATCTCTACCCTCGGGGCTCCTCCAGAAACAACGAAAAACCACTTCGTGTGGCCACGTGGAATGTTCGAACGCTCACTGCGGAGGAGAGGCTGCCACTCCTCTGTCGGGAGCTGGACCGGTACTGCCTGGATCTCTGTGGCATTCAGGAGGTCCGGTGGACAGGTTCTGGCTCCTGACGCCATGAGGGGTGGACAGTCCTCTACTCGGGGCAGCAGACTGCCAAACAAAGGGTGTGGCTCTTCTTTTGAACAAAAGAATGAAGGGGGCGTGGGAACGTGGCGGTGAGGTGTGGGAAGCTGTAAGCCCCAGGCTACTTTGGGCTCGCCTTCCCATCAACCAGAGGCGAGGAGTGGCGGTCATGGTTACTTATGCCCCCACCGAAGACGAACATCCGTGGAGGGATGCAGGCAAAGCCGATGAGTCAGATGCCTTCTATGACCTCCTGTCACAGGTGCTGGCTAATGTGGCCCCTCGGGATAGAGTCATCTTGTTGGGTGACTTCAATGCCCGAGTTGGTCATGATGCTGGCACCTGGTCTGGAGTGATTGGAGGGCATGGGCCAGATCAGCTCAATAACAACGGTAGGAGGCTGCTAGATTTTTGTGCAGCCCATGGGCTTGTAATTACCAACACGCTGTTCCGGCATCGGCGCATTCACACAACATCATGGATGCATGCCGGGTCCAAGCAAGAACATCTGCTGGACTACATAGTGACAGACCAGCGGATGCGAGCCCATGTCCTTGACACCAGGACCTACCGTGGAGCTGATCTGCCCTCTGACCATCGACTAGTCATCTGTAAGATGCGCCTGCCATTCTTCCACTCCGGTGGTGGGTGTACACCCAGGACCCCATTCCAACCTAAAGTGGCCTGGTCTCAGTTATCTGATGAAAGTTGCAAGCGAGAATTTCATCATCGCTTGCGGCTGGGATTGTCATCATCCCCCACTCCTCCTGATGTCGAGGGTAAATGGGCGAGGTTTAGGACTGTGACTCATGCAGCTGCAATGGCTGCTTTGGGTACGCGGTCCAGACCTCCCCAGAGACCCTGGCTGACAGAGGAGGTGTTCAGGATGGTTGAGAAAAAGCGACAGGCCCACTGTCATCGGCTACAGAATCCAACGTCAGAGAATGAGGAGGCTTATCGCAGCCTTCGCTCAGAGGTTCGGAGAGCCGTGAGGCACTGCAAGGATGGGTGGTGGTCGCGAGTTGCTGAGGAGAAGGAGTCTGCCTCAGTGGCCCGCGATCACAAATCTCTATTTAACTCCATCAAAAAAGTAACCTGCAGCGCCACACCTATTACCATCATTAGGGGAAAAAACGGTGATCCAATCTCCAACCCCCAGGAACAGGTTTGCAGATTTGCTGAGCATTTCTGTGAGGTCCTGGTGGAGGGAAAAATCCCTCAGCCAGGAAAACATCGTGGCACAAAGTGGGGATTGTTGTATGTGGCCCCCTTTTTCCATCTTTAACATTGACAAGAAATGTGCCGATACACACACATACATATATTTTTGTAGAGAAATAAATAAAGAAAACACGCAAAAGTCAGCACCGGCAAAGCACCAGGTGTTGATAAGTAATGAGAACTGAAGGAGGGCCAGGACGGCGAAATTATCGCCACCTTGCTCAAGGGAGAGACAAGGGTCAATATGAATGACGCGCACGGCACCCGTGCAGGCAGAGAGGAGAGAGCGTAGACATTGAGCGGCTAAAGACCACTGTCCCTGCAATGCTATCGAAGCAACGTTGAAGTTCGAAATTCAACCACAGCAGTAGGGTAAAATTATCGATCCTCACGCTCGCCGCAGTTGGAGACCAGGCTGCGAGCTACATCAATGAATCACTGCCCCCATTTATGAATTCAACACTGAACGTTCAGCAGTTTTTTTTTTCAGCCGTTCCTACACAAGCTGACCGAAGCACGTGACAATCGGAATGTTTAGCGAAGTCAAAACGAATTCTCTAATCCCCAGGACGTGGGCAAAGAATCGCGCGGCGTTAATTCAAACGTTAGAGAGGGGAAAACCACGTAAGACAGAGCAGCCCTGAAGTAAAGGCCGGGAGAGGCACCTGTGGGTGCCCGTGTGAAGCCGACCTCGGCACGCCAAAGGATAAGAGCTACAGGCGGAGGGAAAGAGAGGACGCTGTTGTCTCCCCGCAGCGTGAGAGAGCGGAGGAATAATCACGGGCTACCTGTGTTCAAGGCAGAGCTAAGTCTGATCAAGCAACGCGCACACCAGGCAGAGAGGGGTGGCCGTGGGGAGAGACGCCTTGAGTGCAACGTGTGTCAGCGGGGCCCCAGGCAACAAGTTCAAGTGAAAGAAATCACAGTACATAATTCATACCCCGGCATTAATGTTAAAGCTAAATAAAAAAAAAAGAGAGAGTCTCCCGGCCGCCGTTGTCTTCCTGCAGCACGTGATGAGAATATGGGGCCATCCACATACACAAACACGGAGACAATTTCAACCGAGAAGATGGATTCTGGGCTTAGCAATCATTGGAAGGATCTGATAAACCATTTCGGGTCTTAATTGATTGTTCACGCTTACGGTTACCATGAGAGATTCGTTCAGGAGGCTATCCACATACACAAACACGGAGACAATTTCAACCGAGAAGATGGATTCTGGCTTAGCAATCATTGGAAGGATCTGATAAACCATTTCGGGTCTTAATTGATTGTTCACGCTTACGGTGGCTTTCAGACAACGTACTTTCATTTTTCGTCTACCCCCTCCTCTTTTCCGAGCACGGATGGACTCGTCCATCTAAACAAACTGCCAAATCGCTCTCCGTGGTGCTAACGTTTAAAAATAAATAAACGCAAACCGCCACTCCTTTCAAATGTTTCTTGCCGTTGGTTTTCACACCTGATGACGACCGTTTGCGTTACGGTCGAAACGTCGCGAGAATTGTTATTGCTTCATATATATTTTTTATTATTTCATTGCTTCCCTTCAACGTGACTTTACCGAAAGAACCAAGAATAACATGATGTGCGTACGCTCAAGAGAGAGCACCTTCCCCCTTGCAATAAAATCGAACACCACGATGGAAAACTAACACAGCAGACCGCACAGAAGCATCACTGTAAGACTACGATGGAATAAACCGATGGAACAAGGTGTTAACTTTAAAAAAAGAAAAACACCTCAACCATTCCTTCGTGCGTCGGTGAAGGTCTCACCGGAGGGGAACACCGCCCCCTCCCTCCAGGTTGTGCAACGCACGGGAGACGATCTGTAACGCCCGTTGTTATGCTTTGTGGGAAGAGGAGGGCAACAGAGCTGTGCCGCATATGACGCGCCCACAAGGACACACGCTCCAGGCCACGGCACGCAGCCAAATCATCAGAAGCTCCGCCTTGTGGGGAGGGAGCCAAGAGGAGGGATTTTGGCATAAAAGAGGACACTGCGGCATTGAAACCTCAGTTCGTCCGGAACTCGGCTGAGTTCGTCCGGAACTCGGCCGAGTTCTTCAGCTAAACCGGGGCTCAGCATCAGCGGCGCTCGGCTCATCAGCCGAGCTCACCGGCTCGGGCCCAGCTCATCCGGCAAGGGGCTCATCCAGCTCGGCTTGTCCCTGCGCGGGGTGGGCCTCTGCCGACGCGGGCGGGAAGGGGGGGGAGGGGGGGGGAGGAGGTCTCCGCGGCCCGCCGGGAGTGGCGAGGGTCGCTGTTGAGCGACGAGGCGCTCGTGGCGCGAGCCGGCATCATCAAAAGTAGCAGTGCAACCAACGCAGCGCCACCTGCCGGCGGTCCATCGCGACTACGACAGCGGGTCGGCTCGCCGACCCACGTCCGCCGAACGGAATCAACCGCGGGGCGACAGAAGAATCGACTGATACGTGCGACGTGCACCGCCCCCCCACCGCCACCACCACCACTACCACCACACGAACAAACCAGGCGTCCGTTTGACGCAACACAATTCATATCGTCTTTGGTTCTTTCGGTAAAGTCACCACCACGTAGAAGGGAAACAATAAAATAATAAAAATCTAAAACAATAAAATTATTATAAAATAATAAAATTAATATTCTTGGTTCTTTCGGTAAAGTCACCACCACGTAGAAGGGAAACAATAAAATAAGAAAAATATAAAACAATAAAATTATTATTCTTGGTTCTTTCGGTAAAGTCACCACCACGTAGATAGGGAAACAATAAAATAATAAAAATATAAAACAATAAAATTATTATTCTTGGTTCTTTCGGTAAAGTCACCACCACGTAGAAGGGAAACAATAAAATAATAAAAATATAAAACAATAAAATTATTATAAAACAATAAAATTATTATTCTTGGTTCTTTCGGTAAAGTCACCACGTAGAAGGGAAACAATAAAATAATAAAAATATAAAACAATAAAATAATAAAAATATAAAACAATAAAATTATTATTCTTGGTTCTTTCGGTAAAGTCACCACCACGTAGAATGAGAATAAAATAATAAAATTGATAAAATAAAATAATGCGATCAAATTCCCACGACGTTTCGGCCACAACACAAGCGACCTTCATCAGGTGAGGCGCCGTCCTACCAGACAGTCTCGTCCCTTCACCTGATGAAGGCCGCTTGCGTCGCGGCTGAAACGTCGTGAGAATTTTTACCGCGTCATTCTATTTTATCCATTTATTATTTCATTCTCATTCTACGCGGTGGTGGCGACTTTACCGAAAGAACCAAAGACGATGAATCCTTGCAGTCGCGAGAGCTTCAAATCGACAAATCATATCACTCGCCACACAACGAGTCCGGGACCAAAAGCCAATCCCAAAACGTGAACCCCCCGTGGCCCTGAGAAGCATCGCTCGCCACAGATCGGGTGATGACAGTCCGTCGTTTATAAGCACATCCGAGACTATCCTCCTTAATATTTTGTTTTGGGCTGTTGCTTCTAATGGCCAGCCTGAACACCTCCTCCGTCAGCCAGGGTCTCTGGTGGAGGTCTGGACCGCGTACCACAAAGCAGCCATTGCAGCTGCATGAGTCACAGTCCTAAACCTCGCCCATTTACCCTCGACATCAGGAGGAGTCGGGGACGATGTCAACCCCAGCCGCAGGCGATGATGAAATTCTCGCTCGCAACTTTCATCAGATAACTGAGACCAGGCCACTAAGGGTTTGAATGGGGTCCTGGGTGTACACCCACCACCGGAGTGGAAGAATGGCAGGCGCATCTTACAGATGACTAGTCGATGGTCAGAGGGCAGATCAGCTCCACGGTAGGTCCTGGTGTCAAGGACATGGGCTCGCATCCGCTGGTCCGTCCCCCGCACCACCCTCCCCCCCCACCCCTCCCCCCACACCCCTCCCCACCCACACCCTCCCCACCCACACCTCCCCCCACACCCCTCCCCCCACACCCCTCCCCCCACACCCTTCCCACCCACACCTCCCCCCACACCCTTCCCACCCACACCTCCCCACCCACACCTCCCCCCACACCCCTCCCCTCACACCCCTCCCCCCCCACACCCTCCCCACCCACACCTCCCCCCACACCCCTCCCCCCACACCCTTCCCACCCACACCCTCCCCCCACACCCCCCACACCCTCCCCCCACACCCCTCCCCACCCACACCCTCCCCACCCACACCTCCCCCCACACCCCTCCCCCCACACCCCTCCCCCCACACCCTTCCCACCCACACCTCCCCCCACACCCTTCCCACCCACACCTCCCCACCCACACCTCCCCCCACACCCCTCCCCTCACACCCCTCCCCCCCCACACCCTCCCCACCCACACCTCCCCCCACACCCCTCCCCCCACACCCTTCCCACCCACACCCTCCCCCCACACCCCCCACACCCTCCCCCCACACCCCTCCCCCACCCACGGCTCTGCACTCACCTCCACGTGGCCGGCTGCTGCTGCTGCTGCCGCCTCCTCCTCCTCCCCTCCCTGCTCCCGCTGCTGACGACGCCGTCGCTTTGACGACGCCGTCGCCGTGGCGACGGACGACGACGACGACGACGTCGCCGTGGCGACCGCCCTTGACGACGACGAGGCGGCGGCGGCGGCGGTAGTCACGGCGACCCTGGACGACGACGGCGACGCCCACGACGAGGTGGCGATGGTGGACGACGACGAGGAGGCGGTGGAGGCGGTGGAGGCGGTGGTGGTGATGGAGGCGGTGGAGGCGGTGGAGGCGGTGGAGGCAGTGGTGGCGGTGGAGGCAGTGGAGGCGGTGGTGGCGGTGGCGGGCGCCGGAGAGGTGGCCGCCCGAGGGCGCGCCGGGCGGCGCCACCGCCGGGCGTCGTCGTCGTGGTGACAGGGGTCGTCGTGGTGACGGGGGTCGTCGTGGTGACGGTCGTCGTGGTGACGGGGGTCGTCGTGGTGACGGTCGTCGTGGTGACGGTCGTCGTGGTGACGGTCGTCGTGGTGACGGCGGTCGTCGTCCGTCAGCTCCACCGCCTCGTCGCCCCTCGCCCCCCCGCGACGGGAGGCTGCTGGAGGTGATGATGGCGGCGGCGTTGGCTTAGAGGCGGAGGAGGTGGAGTAGGTGGTGGTGGAGGAGGTAGAGGAGGTGGAGGAGTAGGAGGTGGTGGTGGAGGTGGTGTAGGAGGAGGAGGTCCCCTCTCGGGAGCTCAACTCCCTCCTCCGGTCCTTCAAGGAGCTGCCCCCTCCCCACGACGTCCTCCCAAAGTCTCGCGAAGACAGCGACGGGATGGTGTTGTTGTTGGTGGCGGTGGTGGCGGTGGTGGCGGAGGTGGTGGGGGTGTTGTTGGTGGGGGTGTTGTTGGTGGGAGTGTTGTTGGTGTTGTTGGTGTTGTTGGCGGAGGTGGTGGGGGTGTTGTTGGTGGGGGTGTTGTTGGTGGAGGTGTTGTTGGTGTTGTTGGTGGTGGAGGTGGTGGTGGTGGTGGGGGTGTTGGCGGCCTCCGGCACCGCCCGCGACCCCCCGACCTGCAGGGCCGCTGACGACGACAACGACGACGACAACGTCGTCGTCGTTGTCGTCGTCGTCCTGTCCGCGTTGCCCCCCGGCGTCACTCGCCAGGACCTCCGCGGCCTCCCCACTTCCGCCACCGCTTCGGAGGCCCCGGGCCCGGGGCCCGAGACGGACGCCGCCGGCCCCTCGGGGCGGCCTCCGCCGTGCGGCCTCCGCCGCCCGGCGGCGTCCGCCGGCGCTCCCCTCTCGTCCGCCGCCGATTTGCCGCCGCCGCCGCCGTAGGCCGGGGGCCGGATCGGCGAGACGCCGGAGCGGTCGTCCGGAGCGGCGCCCCCACGGACTCTCGGAGCCGCGGGGGGAGACGACGGCGGTGGCGGCGTCGCCACGGACGTCGCCGGCGTCACTCGCCAGGACCTCGGCGGCCGCCCCCCTTCCGCGGTCGCCGCCGGGGCCCTCGAGCTTCCGGCGGACGGCGACGTCGGCGGCGGTGAGGTCGGCGGCGGCACCGGCGAGCCGGGCCGGCGAGCGTGGGAAGCGGGCCGGATCTCCACGACGGCCGCCACCGGCTCGCCCGACCGCCCGGAGGCCGCCGCCGCCCCCGGCGACGACCTCCGGGCCTCCGGGGCGACCGACGGCGCCGGCTCGGAGGGCGCCGATCGCCGCGAGCGACGGCGCCGCTCCGAGCCGGCGGCGGCGGCGGCGGCGTCGCCGGCGGCCTCCGGGAGGAGGCCCCGGATCTCGGCGATGGCCGCCACCGGCTCGGCCAGCGGCCGCCTCGCCTCTGGCCTGTCGCCGGCGTCGCCGTCCGGCGACCTCCTCCTCCTTGTCGTTGTCGAACGTTCGGTGAGGTCTCCACCTCCTCCGCCACCTCCTCCTCCTCCTCCTCCTCCACCTCCTCCTCCACCTCCTCCTCCTCCTCCTCCTCCACCTCCTCCACCTCCACCTCCACCGCCACCGCCACCGTCCCTCCCCCTCTCGTAGAAACTCCTCGAGTGGAGCGGCGACGTCGCGGTCGGTGACGCCGAACCCGGCGGCTTGATCCAGCGAATCGTGGGCGGCAGGCGCCTCCTGCTCCTGACCTCCTCCTCCTTCTCCTCCTCCTTCTTCTCCTCCTTCTTCTGCTCCTTCTTCTCCTCCTTCTTCTCCTCCTTCTCCTCCTCCTTCTCCTCCTCCTTCTTCTCCTCCTTGTTCTCCTCCTTCCCCTCCTTCTCCTCCTTCCCCTCCTTCTTCTCCTCCTTCTTCTTCCCCGCGCTGCCCTCGGCCTTCGGCGTCTCATCGGCCGCCGAGCGTTTGTAGTCTCGGATCCGCCGCTTCAGGTCGTCGCCCGACCTTGACGACGACGACCTTGACGAGGACGAGGACGAGGACGACGACGACGGAGACCCCCGGGCCCTCCCGGAGGCCTCGCCCGCCGCCGGGGAGCTCGACGGCTCGGCCGCCCGGCCGCCCCTCGCCTCGCGGAGCCTCCGCCGGCGGGCCTCGCCACGCTCCTCCGCCTCCTCCTCCTCCTCCGCCGCCTCCTCCGTCCCGGCCTCCTGCTCCCACGTCGGCCCCGCGGGACGCTCCCCGTCGGGGCTGCTCCCCTGCAGGTAGAACGCCGTCATCGCTACGCCTCCACCTCCACCGCCTCCTCCACCTCCTCCACCTCCTCCACCTCCTCCACCTCCTCTGCCTCCACCTCCTCCGCCTCCTCCTCCGCCTCCTCCTCCACCTCCTCCTCCACCTCCTCCTCCTCCACCTCCTCCGCCTCCTCCTCCACCTCCTCCGCCTCCTCCTCCACCTCCTCCGCCTCCTCCACCTCCTCCACCTCCTCCACCTCCTCCGCCTCCTCCACCTCCACCTCCTCCGCCTCCTCCGCCACCTCCTCCGCCTCCTCCTCCGCCTCCTCCGCCTCCTCCTCCGCCTCCTCCTCCGCCTCCTCCACCTCCTCCGCCTCCTCCGCCTCCTCCTCCACCTCCTCCTCCACCTCCTCCGCCTCCTCCACCTCCTCTGCCTCCTCCACCTCCTCCGCCTCCTCCACCTCCTCCACCTCCTCCGCCTCCTCCACCTCCTCCGCCTCCTCCTCCTCCACCTCCTCCGCCTCCACCGGCCGCGGCCGCCTCTCCCGCGGGCCTCTTCGTCCGCGGCTCCGCCGGCCGGGCGTTGCCGGCCGCCAGCGACGCCACCGGCTGCCACTCGATGACCGTCACGGTGCGGAGGCCGGGAACGCCGGGCGGCGTCGAGACCTCCTCCTCCTGCTCCTCCTTCTTCTTCTCCTTCTTCTCCTTCCTTTCCTCCTTCTCCTTCCTTTCCTCCTTCTTCTCCTCCTTCTTCTCCTGCTCCTTCTCTCCGGCCGCCGCGGCCGCGGCCGCCGCGGCCGAGCGGAACGACTTGCGCACGTGTAGGCCGCCCCGCCAGATCTCGTCGTGGACCTGCGTCTCCCTCGCCGCGGGGCCCGCTGGCGGACGGCTCCCCGGCAAGGCCTCCGCTTCCACGGCCGTCGCCACGGTCACCGCGGTCGTCGCCACGGTCACCGCGGTCGTCGCCACGGTCACCGCGGTCGTCGCCGCGGCCGTCGCCGCGGTCACCGTCGGCAGGTCCAGCGACGCGAACATCGACCGGGGCCTCTGGCGCGGCCCCGCGGACCGTCGGGCGACGACTCGTCCCTCCCCCTCCTCCTCCTCATCCTCATCCTCCTCGTCATCATCATCATGGTCACGGCTGTCGCCTCCGCGTCTCCCACGCACGCCCCCCCCTGCTCCTCCTCCTCCCCCTCCTCCCACTCCCCTCCTCCTCCTCCTCCTCCTCCTCCTCCTCCTCCCCCTGCCCCCCCTCCTCCTCCTGCTCCCCCTCCCGCCCCCCGTCGCTGCGTTTGCTGCTGCCGGGGTGGTGGAGGAGCGGCAGCCTCGAACATGGCGGCCAGGCCCGCGACGGACTTGAGTCGTGGGCGGCGGCCCCCGGGGTGGAGCTCGTCGGGCCCGAGGCTCACGGCCGAGGCGGCGGGCCGGGCCGGCGTCTCCGGCTCCTCGCCCACGCCGGGAGCCGCGGCGGCGGCGGAGGCAGCGGAGGCGGTGGAGGCAGAGGAGGCGGTGGAGGCGGTGGAGGCGGAGGAGGGGGAGGAGGAGGAGGAGGTTTTGCCCGGAGGATTCGTCTCCGTCGAGGGGGTGGAGGAAGGCTTGAGGCCTGAGGGAGGAGGAGGAGGGGAGAGAGGAGGTGAGAAGACGAGGTGGTGGGGGGGGAGGAGGTGGGGGGGGGGGAGGAGTTGGTGGAAAGGAGGAGGAGGGGGGAGGAGAGATGGGGTGGGGAGAAGTGTCCCATTAGCTGTTCTTCAATACAGTACACTATACACTACACTACACACTATACACTACACTACACACTACACTAATATATACTACACTATACACTACACTATGCACTACACTATACACTACACTATACACTACACTATACACTACACTACACACTATACTACACACTACACTATACACTACACTACTATACTCTACACTACTATACACTACACTATCCACTACACTATACACTACACTATACACTACACTATACACTACACTACTACACACTACACTACTACACACTACACTACACCACTACACTACTACACACTACACTACACTATGCACTACTAATCACTACACTACTACACACTACACTACACTATACACTACACTATACACTACACTATACACTACACTATACACTACACTATACACTACACACTACACTACACACTACACTACACTATACACTACACTATACACTACACTATACACTACACTATACACTACACTACACACTACACTATACACTACACTACACACTACACTACACACTACACTATACACTACACACTACACTATACACTACACTACACTATACACTACACACTACACTATACACTACACTACACACTACACTATACACTACACACTACACTACACACTACACTATACACTACACTACACACTACACTATACACTACACTACACACTACACTACACACTACACTACACACTACACTATACACTACACTACACACTACACTATACACTACACTATACACTACACTATACACTACACTACACACTACACTATACACTACACTACACACTACACTATACACTACACTACACACTACACTACACACTACACTACACACTACACTATACACTACACTACACACTACACTATACACTACACTATACACTACACTACACTATACACTACACACTACACTATACACTACACTACACACTACACTACACACTACACTATACACTACACTACACACTACACTATACACTACACTACACACTACACTATACACTACACTACACACTACACTACACACTACACTATACACTACACTACACACTACACTACACACTACACTATACACTACACTACACACTACACTATACCCTACACTATACACTACACTACACACTACACTATACCCTACACTACACACTACACTACACACTACACTATACCCTACACTACACACTACACTATACCCTACACTACACACTACACTACACACTACACTATACACTACACTACACACTACACTATACCCTACACTACACACTACACTACACACTACACTATACCCTACACTACACACTACACTACACACTACACTATACACTACACTATACACTACACTACACACTACACTATACCCTACACTACACACTACACTACACACTACACTATACCCTACACTACACACTACACTACACACTACACTACACACTACACTACACCTCTCTCCGTTCACCGTCGTTACCTGTCCCCGCCGCCGCTGCCGCTGCCGCCGGTAGCGGCCGCCCCAACAGCTCCAGGACGGTGCCCCTCACGGGCATGTCGGCCGACGTCAGGGCCCTCTGAAGGCCTCTCTGGCCACCGCCTCCACCGCCTCCACCGCCTCCACCGCCTCCACCGCCTCCACCGCCTCCTCCACCGCCTCCACCGCCTCCACCGTCGCTTCGCGGGGCGGCCGCGGCCATTTTGTTTGTGGTCGCCACGGCGACCGCAGCCCCACCCACCAGCCCCCGGCGGCCGTCACCGCTGCGAGGCGGCGGCCATTTTTGTTGTCACCGCCCCCGCGCTCGTCACCGATTGGAGCTCGCGGCCTGAGGGTCGGAGGGTGGGGGGGGTGGGTGGGTGGGGGGGGGTGAATAGATTAATATAACAACAACAACCACCACCACAACAACCACAACAACCACAACAACCACAATAACCACCACAATAACCACCACAACAACCACAATAACCACAACATCCACCACAACCACAATAACCACCACAATAACCACAACAACCACAATAACCACAACAACCACCACAACCACGATAACCACCAGAATAACCACAACAACCACAATAACCACAACAACCACGATAACCACCACAATAACCACAACATACCACAATAACAACCACCACAACAACAACAACCGCCATTTGTCACATAGTGGCGTGACGTCACCACGGCGCTTGTGCCAGGCCAGGTGCACGTTGAGGCCACTTGGAGTGTCAAACGCCCGCTGGCAGGAAGTCACGGGACAGACCCAGGTGATACGAGTCGACTGACTGAGATGCCCCTTACTAAAACCCAACAACCTGCTGTGCTTTAGCCACCCGGCGCTCCGCTCGTTGTTGTGAGCGTCGCTCCTCCGCCCTCCGTTGTTGTTGGAGGGCGACTGCCTCCAACTGCCCAGTAGCGGCGTCCTTCACGAGCCTCCTCCACAGAGGCCGATCTTGACACCGCTGGTACCGGTCATCGGCAAGTCCACTCAGCTCCACGTCCTCCTGTACCACATCACTCCATCTCTTCTCTAGCCCGTGCCGCACCCATTTAGCCTTCTACATCCGGCCGAACAAAAGCTGTTTCGGCATGCGGTGGCTGGGCATGCGGGCTACATGACCCAGCCAACGCAGCCTTGCCTGCCGGAGGAGCTCACCGATGGGACTTTGTCCAGATCTTTCAAGGATTTGTGAGCTCCTCACACAATCCAGCCTGTGGGTGGATCAGCCTAAATGTTTCTAACCGGCGAAGATGTTCCATTAGGGGGGTCCACGTTTCGCAAGCGTAGCGAAAGGGAGGGAATGACCGTGGCCGAGAATACCCGAAGCTTCGTGCGGAGCGACAGACCAGGTAGCTTCCACACAGCGTTACGCAACCGATGAAAAGATATTGCCGCTCGACTGATTCGGAGTGAGACCTCTGCTGTCAAACCGGAGCCGGTCATAAGCACACTGCCCAGGTATGGGAAACTCTCCACTCTCTCCCCAACTGCCCCATCACCGATTGGGATTTGTGGGGGTGGAGTGTCTGATAGCTCAAAATACCCAGGCAGGTGCTTAGTTTTGGTGGGGCTGATGGTAAGGCCCCACCTCTTAGTAGCAAGCTCCAGGTTCAGCAGCAGTGCCTCCAATTCCTGAGCGGCAATCACCGGATCATCGGCATACGTGACATGGTTGACCAATAGGGAGCCATCCCTGGACCGCACCCGGGAATCGATCAGTCTCCCATTGTATCTGCACCAGATGGAAATTCCTCCGGTACAGTCATCGAAGGCTTCGCAAACTACGTGGTCAAATAAGATGTTAAATAACGTGGGAGCCAGAGGACATCCCTGTCGCACCCCAGGTGAACATGGAATGGCTCTGACTCACGGCCATGTAGGTTTACAGTAGCCTGAGACTTACAGCTTCCTACACCTCACCGCCACGCTCCCATTCCCCGTTCATTCTTTTGTTCAAAAGAAGAGCCACACCCTGTTGTTTGGCAGTCTGCTGCCCCGAGTAGAGGACCGTCCACCCCTCATGGTGACAGGAGCCAGAGCCGGTCCACCGGACCTCCTGAATGCCGCAGAGATCCAGGCGGTACCGGTCCAGCTCCCGACAGAGGAGTGGGCAGCCTCTCCTCCGCAGTGAGCGTTCGAACATTCCACGTGGCCACCCGTAGTGGCTTTTCGTTGTTTCCGGAGGAGCCCCGAAGTTTGAGATTCAATCTCCTGGCTCCGCCAATTGGGGTTTGGCCAGGAGACGTCATAGACGCCTGTCCCCCCGGGGCCTCCGGCACAAGCTGCCAACAACAACCGCAGGAACCACCACAACCATAACAACCAGAGGAACCACAACCACAACCAAACCCAATGACCACCACCATAACAACCACAACAACCACCCCACAACCACAACCGTTAACTCCCACAATCGCCACCACAACCACAACAACCGCACAACACAACAACAACAACAACAATGACCACCACAACAATAAACAATGGCCCGGGACCAATCAAAGACAAAGATACCACCGGGAAGCCTGTAACAGACTGTTGGGGCAAGTGCTGTCGGGGCAAGTGCTGTTGTGGCAAGTGCTGTTGGGGGCAAGTGCTGTTGGGGCAAGTGCTGTTGGGGGCAGGTGCTGTTGGGGCAAGTGCTGTTGAGGCAAGTGCTGTTAGGGGCAAGTGCTGTTAGGGGCACGTGCTGTTGGGGCAAGTGCTGTTGGGGCAAGTGCTGTTAGGGGCAAGTGCTGTTAGGGGCACGTGCTGTTGGGGCAAGTGCTGTTGGGGGCAGGTGCTGTTGGGAGCAGGTGCTGTCGGGGCAAGTGCTGTTGGGGCAAGTGCTGTTAGGGCAAGTGCTGTTAGGGGCAAGTGCTGTTAGGGGCACGTGCTGTTGGGGCAAGTGCTGTTGGGGGCAGGTGCTGTTGGGGCAAGTGCTGTTGGGGGCAAGTGCTATTGGGGCAAGTGCTGTCGGGGCAAGTGCTGTTAGGGGCACGTGCTGTTGGGGCAAGTGCTGTTGGGGCAAGTGCTGTTGGAGCAAGTGCTGTTGGGGCAAGTGCTGTTGGGGGCAAGTGCTGTTAGGGCAAGTGCTGTTGGGGCAAGTGCTGTTGGAGCAAGTGCTGTTGGGGCAAGTGCTGTTGGGGGCAAGTGCTGTTAGGGGCACGTGCTGTTGGGGCAAGTGCTGTTGGGAGCAGGTGCTGTTGGGGCAAGTGCTGTTAGCAAGCGTCTGTGAAGACTGGCGCCTTGGCACACACAAAGGGTGGGTGGGTGACCAGCACCAGTCCCGACCGCCTTTGTCTCTCCAGTGGCGATGTTTACACATGGCACCAGGTACACATTTGAGGCTGAGTCGACCTAGGGGAGGCACATGTCCAGTTCGGATAATCGTCACTGGTGGTGTTGGCTGTGAGCGTGGAATCGAACCCGGGTCGAAGGGTATTCAGGAGACCCATAGACTCACTCACACAGAGACCCATAGACTCACTCACACAGAGACCCATAGACTCACTCACACAGAGACCCATAGACACACTCACACAGAGACCCATAGACACACTCACACAGAGACCCATAGACTCACTCACACAGAGACCCATAGACTCACTAACACAGAGAGCCATAGACTCACTCACACAGAGACCCATAGACTCACTAACACAGAGACCCATAGACTCACTCACACAGAGAGCCATAGACTCACTCACACAGAGACCCATAGACTCACTCACACAGAGACCCATAGACTCACTCACACAGAGACCCATAGACTCACTAACACAGAGAGCCATAGACTCACTCACACAGAGACCCATAGACTCACTCACACAGAGACCCATAGACTCACTAACACAGAGAGCCATAGACTCACTCACACAGAGACCCATAGACTCACTAACACAGAGACCCATAGACTCACTCACACAGAGAGCCATAGACTCACTCACACAGAGACCCATAGACTCACTCACACAGAGACCCATAGACTCACTCACACAGAGACCCATAGACTCACTCACACAGAGACCCATAGACACACTCACACAGAGACCCATAGACTCACTCACACAGACAGAGACACTCACACAGAGACCCATAGACTCACTCACACAGAGACCCATAGACTCACTCACACAGAGACCCATAGACTCACTCACACAGAGACCCATAGACTCACTCACACAGACAGAGACACTCACACAGAGACCCATAGACTCACTCACACAGAGAGCCATAGACTCACTCACACAGAGACCCATAGACTCACTCACACAGAGACCCATAGACTCACTCACACAGAGACCCATAGACTCACTCAGAGAGCCATAGACTCACTCACACAGACACCCATAGACTCACTCACACAGAGACCCATAGACTCACTCACACAGAGAGCCATAGACTCACTCACACAGAGACCCATAGACTCACTCACACAGAGAGACATAGACTCACTCACACAGAGACCCATAGACTCACTCACACAGAGAGCCATAGACTCACTCACACAGAGAGCCATAGACTCACTCACACAGAGAGCCATAGACTCACTCACACAGAGACCCATAGACTCACTCACACAGAGACCCATAGACTCACTCACACAGAGACCCATAGACTCACTCACACAGAGAGCCATAGACTCACTCACACAGAGAGCCATAGACTCACTCACACAGAGACCCATAGACTCACTCACAGAGACCTATAGAATCACTCACACAGAGACCCACAGACTCACTCACAGAGACCTATAGACTCACTCACACAGAGACCCAAAGACTCACTCACACAGAGACTCATAGACTCACTCACACAGAGACCCATAGACTCACTCACACAGAGACCCACAGACTCACTCACACAGAGAGCCATAGACTCACTCACACAGAGTCCCATAGACTCACTCACACAGAGTCCCATAGACTCACTCACACAGAGACCCATAGACTCACTCACACAGAGACCCACAGACTCACTCACACAGAGACCCATAGACTCACTCACACAGAGACCCACAGACTCACTCACACAGAGAGCCATAGACTCACTCACACAGAGTCCCATAGACTCACTCACACAGAGTCCCATAGACTCACTCACACAGAGACCCATAGACTCACTCACACAGAGACCCACAGACTCACTCACACAGAGACCCACAGACTCACTCACACAGAGACCCATAGACTCACTCACACAGAGACCCACAGACTCACTCACACAGAGACCCATAGACTCACTCACACAGAGACCCATAGACTCACTCACACAGAGACCCATAGACTCACTCACACAGAGAGCCATAGACTCACTCACACAGAGAGCCATAGACTCACTCACACAGAGACCCATAGACTCACTCACACAAAGACCCATAGACACATTCACACAGAGACCCATAGACTCACCACACAGAGACACACAGACTCACACAGAGACACACAGACTCACCACACAGAGACACACAGACTCACCACACAGAGACACACAGACTCACTCAGAGACACACAGACTCACACAGAGACCCACAGACTCACCACACAGAGACCCACAGACTCACCACACAGAGACCCAGAGACTCACCACACAGAGTCCCACAGACTCACCACACACAGACTCACCACACACAGACTCACCACACAGAGACACACAGAGACACACAGACTCAACACACAGAGACACACAGAGACCCACAGAGACACACAGACTCACCACACAGAGACCCACAGACTCACTCACACAGAGACACACAGACTCACACAGAGACCCACAGACTCACCACACAGAGACCCACAGAGACACACAGACTCACCACACAGAGACCCACAGACTCACCACACAGAGACCCACAGATTCACCACACAGAGACCCACAGACTCACCACACACAGACTCACCACACACAGACTCACCACACAGAGACACACAGAGACACACAAACTCAACACACAGAGACACACAGAGACCCACAGAGACCCACAGACTCACTCACACAGAGACACACAGACTCACTCACACAGAGACACACAGACTCACTCACACAGAGACACACACGGTATTATTTCACTGTTCAGCAATCACCGCAAGAGGGCACTCTAACACCGTGATAGCGATCTGTCTGTGTGTGTCTGTGTGTGTGTCTGTGTGTGTGTCTGTGTGTGTGTCTGTGTGTGTGTGTGTCTGTGTGTGTGTCTGTGTGTGTGTCTGTGTGTGTGTGTGACTGTGTGTGTGACTGTGTGTGTGACTGTGTGTGTGTCTGTGTGTGTGTGTCTGTGTGTGTGTGCCTGTGTGTGTGTGTCTGTGTGTGTGTGCCTGTGTGTACCTGTGTGTGCCTGTGTGTGTGTGTCTGTGTGTGTGTGTCTGTGTGTGTGTCTGTGTGTGTGTGTGTGTCTGTGTGTGTGTGTGTCTGTGCCTGTGTGTGTGTGCCTGTGTGTGTGTGCCTGTGTGTGTGTGTCTGTGTGTGTGTGTCTGTGTGTGTGTCTGTGTGTGTGTCTGTGTGTGTGTCTGTGTGTGTCTGTGTGTGTGTGTGTCTGTGTTGTGGGGAGCGGTAGTGTAGTGGTTAGCGCTACGCTGCGCTATGAACCTGGCGACCCGGGTTCGATTCCCGCTCACAGCCAGCACCGGTGACGATTATCTGAACTGGTCCCGGGCCTCCCCTAGGTCGACTCAGCCTCAAATGAGTACCTGGTGCGGTGTGTAAACATTGCCACTGGGGAGACAAAGGCGGTCGGGCGTGGTGCTGGCCACCCACCCCTTCGTGTACCATTCCGGCCTTCATAGGTGCTCGCTAACAGCACTTGCCCCTACAGTCTGTTAAGGCTACACGGGGGATCTTTGTCTTTGTGTGTCTGTGTGTGACTGTGTCTGTGTGTATGTGTCTGTGTGTGTCTGTGTGTGTGTGTCTGTGTGTGTGTCTGTGTGTGTGTCTGTGTGTGTAGCCACAGTGCCGGTAGCCTTCATAGGTGCTCGCTACTGACAGCACTTGCCCCCGACAGCCTACTAGAGGCTACACGGGGGAGCTTTGTCCCCGCCGGCATGTGTGTGACGTCACTTCCTCATGCACCCTCACATTACACACACACACAAAGACAAAGCTCCCCCATGTAGCCTGTAACAGACTGTAGGGGCAAGTGCTGTTCAGCGAGCCCCTGTGATTACCGGAACGGCACACAGAGGGGGTGGGTAGAAGCAACACGCCCGGCCGCCTTTGTCTCCCCAGTGGCGATGTTTACTACACCAGGTACTCATTTGAGGCTGAGTCGACCTAGCGGAGGCCCAGGACCGGTTCAGATAATCGTCAGTGGTGGTGTTGGCCGTGAGCGGGAATCGAACCCGGGTGGCCAGGTTCATAGCGCAGCGTAGTGCTAACCACTACACACACACAGACACACACACAGGTACACACACACACAAGTACACACACACAGGTACACACACACAGGTACACACACACACACAGGTACACACACAGGTACACACACACAGGTACACACACACAGGTACACACACAGGTACACTCACACACAGGTACACATACACACAGGCACACACACACAGGTACAAACACACACACACAGGTACACACACACAGGTACACACACGCATATGCACAAACACACACGCATTCACACCCACCTATATTTCGTAAATATGAAGAAATATAAACACACACACACGCAATAAACGTACCAAAGAAAAAGCTCCACCCTATAGCCTCTAACATGGTGTAGGGGCAAGTGCTGTTAGCAGCGAGTAGCAGCAGCACCTATCGGGGCTGCTACTGTGACACACACAGAGGGGGTGGGTGGCTAGCACCACGCCCGGCCGCCTTTGTCTCTCCTCTATATACACACACTCACTCACCCACTCACTCACCCACTCACCCATCCACTCACCCATCCACTCACCACTCACCCACTCACCCACACACCCACACACTCACCACTCACTCACCCACTCACTCACCCACACACTCACCCACCCACTCACTCACCCACCCACTCACCACTCACTCACCCACACAGCGACCCACTCACCCACCCACTCAACCACCCACTCACCTACACAACCACCCACTCACCCACCAACCCACTCACCCACTCACCCACCCACTCACCCACACACCCACTCACTCACCCACTCACTCACCACACTCACTCAACAACAACAACAACCGCCATTCGCCACTAAGTGGCGGTGACATCACCACGACGCTTGTGCCAGGCTAGGTGCACGTTGAGGCCACGTGAAGTGTCGAACGCCCGCTGGCAGGAGGTCACGGGGCAGACCCAGCAGGTGCCACGGGTCGACTGACTGAGACGACTGGCTGATGCACCACCTGTCCCCCCTACTGTGCCAACCTGCTGTGCTTTAGCCACCCGGCGCTCCGCTCGTTGTTCTGAGCGTCGCTCCTCCGCCCTCCGTTGTTGTTGGAGGGCGACTGCCTCCAACTGCCCAGTAGCATCCTTCACGAGCCTCCTCCACAGAGGCCGATCGTGACACCGCTGGTACCAGTCATCGGCAAGTCCACTCAGCTCCACGTCCTCCTGTACCACATCACTCCATCTCTTCTCTAGCTCGTGCCACGCCCGCTTAGCCCCCTCAATCCGGCTGAACAAAAGCTGTTTCGGCATGCGGTGGCTGGGCATGCGGGCTACATGACCCAGCCATCGCAGCCTTCCCCGCCGGATTAGCTAACCGATGGGACCTTGCCCAGATCTTTCAAGGATTTTTGAGCTCCTCACACAATCCAGTCTGGATAAACCCAGGATGGATCGTAGGCAGGCCAGCCTAAATGTTTCTAACCGGCGAAGATGTTCCATTAGGGCGGTCCACGTTTCGCAAGCGTAGAGAAGAGAGGGAATGACCGTGGCCGAGAAGACCTGAAGCTTAGTGCGGAGCGACAGACCAGGTAGCTTCCACACAGCGTTACGCAACCGATGAAAAGATATTGCCGCTCGACTGATTCGGAGTGAGACCTCTGCTGTTAAACCGGAACCAGTCATAAGCACACTGCCCAGGTATGGGAAACTCTCCACTCTCTCCACAACTGCCCCATCACCGATTGGGAGTTGTGGGGGTGGAGTGTCCGATGGTACAAAATACCCAGGCAGGTGCTTAGTTTTGGTGGGGCTGATGGTAAGGCACCACCTCTTAGTGGCACGCTCCAGTCTCAGCAGCAGCATCTCCAACTCCTCCTCCGAATGTGCAGCTATTACCAAATCATAAGCATACATAACGTGGTTGAGCAATAGGGAGCCATCCCTTGACCGCACCCGGGCGTCGATCAGCCTCCCATTATATCTGTACCATATGGAGATTCCCCCGGTACAGCAATTAAAGGCTTAACGAACTACGTGGTCGAAATAGATGTTAAATAATGTGGGACCCAGAGGACATCCCTGTCGCACCCCAAGGTTAACAGGGAATGGCTCTGACTCCCGGCCACGTAGTTTTACCCGGGCCCGCTCACCATCATGACGGTCCTTAATGATCGTGAGCAGAGGGTCAGGTACTCCAAAAGCACGAAGAACGACCCAGAGCCCAGGCCTACTGATGGTATCATAGGCCTTGACCAGGTCAATAAAGCAGAGATGTAGGTCTTGTTGGAATTCCCTAAACCTCTGCTGTAGCAGACGGACAGAAAATATGGCATCTGTGCAGGACCGCCCTTTCCTGAAACCGCATTGGGGCTCCGCAAGCCTCTCCTCAGCGTGCCTGGCAAGGCGATGTTGAATAATCCTTGCCAGGACCTTTCCCGGCACACTGAGGAGTGAGATGCCCCTGTAGTTGTTACAGTCTGTGCGGTCCCCCTTCTTAAAAAGGGGGACCACCAGGACATCCTTCCAATCCTGCGGAACCTGTCCAGTGGTCCAGACTGTTGTTACGTCATATAGGGCA
This sequence comes from Petromyzon marinus, assembly GCF_048934315.1. NCBI lineage: Eukaryota > Metazoa > Chordata > Hyperoartia > Petromyzontiformes > Petromyzontidae > Petromyzon > Petromyzon marinus. The sequence continues at coordinate 3,430,847 of NC_133743.1, forward strand.
GTCTGTGCACAAACGCCGCCCTCTCTCAGCATTTCGCTTGGGAGATCATCTCTGCCCGCTGCCTTTCCTGGTCTCAGACTCCGGATCGCCTTCAGTACTTCCTCAACAGATGGCACCTCAGCCAGCCACTCACAGGGGGTGACTTCTTCCAATATTTGAGGCACAGCAGCCTCAGCAGGGTCATCCTCACTATGTGCCACGATGTTTTCCTGGCTGAGGGATTTTCCCTCCCCCAGGACCTCACAGAAATGCTCAGCAAATCTGCAAACCTGTTCCTGGGGGTCAGAGATTGGGCCACCGTTTTTTCCCCTAATGATGGTAATAGGTGTGGCGCTGCAGATTACTTTTTTGATGGAGTTAAATAGAGATTTGTGATCACGGGCCACTGAGGCAGACTCCATCTCCTCAGCAATCCGCGACCACCACCCATCCTTGCAGCGCCTCACGGCTCTCAGAACCTCCGAGCGAAGGCTGCGGTAAGCCTCCTCATTCTCTGACCTGGGATTCTGTAGCCGATGAAAGTGGGCCTGTCGCTTTTTCTCAACCATCCTGAACACCTCCTCTGTCAGCCAGGGTCTCTGGGGAGGTCTGGACCGCGTAGCCAAAGCAGCCATTGCAGCTGCATGAGTCACAGTCCTAAACCTCGCCCATTTACCCTCGACATCAGGAGGAGTCGGGGACAATGCCAATCCCAGCCGCAAGCGATGATGAAATTCTCGCTTGCAACTTTCATCAGATAACTGAGACCAGGCCACTTTAGGTCAGAATGGGGTCCTGGGTGTACACCCACCACCGGAGTAGAAGAATGGCAGGCGCATCTTACAGATGACTAGTCGATGGTCAGAGGGCAGATCAGCTCCACGGTAGGTCCTGGTGTCAAGGACATGGGCTCGCATCCACTGGTCCGTCACTATGTAGTCCAGCAGATGTTCTTGCTTGGACCCGGCATGCATCTATGATGTTGTGTGGATGCGCCGATGCCGGAACAGCGTGTTGGTAATTACAAGCCCATGGGCTGCACAAAAATCTAGCAGCCTCCTACCATTGTTATTGAGCTGATCTGGCCCATGCCCTCCAATCACTCCAGACCAGGTGCCAGTATCATGACCAACTCGGGCATTGAAGTCACCCAACATGATGACTCTATCCCGAGGGGCCACTTTAGCCAGCACCTGTGACAGGAGGTCATAGAAGGCATCTGACTCATCGGCTTTGCCTGCATCCCTCCACGGATGTTCATCTTCGGTGGGGGCATAAGTAACCACGACCACCATTCCTCGCCTCCGGTTGATGGGAAGGCGAGCCCAAAGTAGCCTGGGACTTACAGCTTCCCACACCTCACCGCCACGCTCCCACACCTCCTTCATTCTTTTGTTCAAAAGAAGAGCCACACCCTGTTGTTTGGCAGTCTGCTGCCCCGAGTAGAGGACTGTCCACCCCTCATGGTGGCAGGAGCCAGAGCCGGTCCACCGGACCTCCTGAATGCCACACAGATCCAGGCGGTACCGGTCCAGCTCCCGACAGAGGAGTGGCAGCATCTCCTCCGCAGTGAGCGTTCGAACATTCCACGTGGCCACCCGTAGTGGCTTTTCGTTGTTTCTGGAGGAGCCCCGAGGGTAGATATTCAATCTCCTGGCTCCGCCAATTGGGGTTTGGCCAGGAGACGTCATAGACGCCTGCCCCCCCGGGGCCTCCGGCACAAGATTATTAGTTACATATTTCAGTTTAACTCGTGGTTTAGTGGTAATTAATTGAAGGTGGAGGGGCTACCAGCAACTCACACCCGTCTAGAGCCCCCGTTTAGCCCCTGTGGTGGACACATATGCCATGAGGGGAGGAGCCAATCAAAATTGGACCTCCCCCCACAGCACTGTCCACGAGTTGCCCATCCGGCACCGCGAGGAGGTAGGGGGTTGTTTTGCCACACACCCACAGACTCACCCACATAGCCACCCACTCAGCCACTCACTCACACACTCATCCACACACCCATACACTCACCCACACACTCACCCACACACCCACTCACTTACTCACCACACTCACTCACTCACACACTCACTCACAAATAACAACAACTGCCATTCACCACTAAGTGGCGGTGCCGTCACCACGACGCTTGTGCCAGGCTATGTGCACGTTGAGGCCACGTGAAGTGTCGAACGCCCGCTGGCAGGAGGTCACGAGGCAGACCCAGCAGGTGCCACGGGTCGACTGACTGAGACGACTGGCTGATGCACCACCTATGCCCCCTACTGTGCCAACCTGCTGTGCTTTAGCCACCCGACGCTCCGCTCGTTGTTGTGAGCGTCGCTCCGCCGCCCTCCGTTGTTGTTGGAGGGCGACTGCCTCAAACTGCCCAGTAGCGTCCTTCACGAGCCTCCTCCACAGAGGCCGATCTTGACACCGCTGGTAGCGGTCATCGGCAAGTCCACTCAGCTCCACGTCCTCCTGTACCACATCACTCCATCTCTTCTCTAGCCCGTGCCGCGCCCGTTTAACCCCCTCGATCCGGCTGAACAAAAGCTGTTTCGGCATGCGGTGGCTGGGCATGCGGGCTAGATGACCCAGCCAACGCAGCATTGCCTGCCGGAGGAGCTCACTGATGGAACCGTGCCCAGATCTTTCAAGGATTTGTGAGCTCCTCACAAAATCCAGCCTGGTTAAACCCAGGATGGATCGTAGGCAGGCCAGCCTGAATGTTTCTAACCGGCGAAGATGTTCCATTAGGGGGGTCCATGTTTCGCAAGTGTAGAGAAGGGAGGGAATAACCGTGGCCGAGAAGACCTGAAGCTTCGTGCGGAGCGACAGACCAGGTAGCTTCCACACAGCGTTACGCAACCGATGGAAAGATAATGCCGCTCGACTGATTCGGAGTGAGACCTCTGCTTTTAAACCGGAGCCGGTCATGAGCACACTGCCCAGGTATGGGAAACTCTCCACTCTCTCCACAACTGCCCCATCACCAATCGGGAGCTGTGGGGGTGTAGTGTCTGATTGTACAAAATACCCACACACAGACAAATAAAGACAACAACAACAACCGCCATTCGCCACTAAGTGGCGGTGACGTCACCACGACGCTTGTGCCAGGCTATGTGCACCTTGAGGCCACGTGAAGTGTCGAACGCCCGCGGGCAGGAGGTCACGGGGCAGACCCAGCAGGTGCCACGGGCCGACTGACTGAGATGACTGAGATGACTGGCTGATGCACCACCTGTGCCCCCTACTGTGCCAACAAAGACACACACACGGAGACAAACACACACGGAGAGACACACACACAGACACGAAGACACACAGGCAGACACACACACACACAAAGACACACACGGGCACACACACAGACACACACACTGAAGGTCACCACCAACAGGAAATCCTTACCACACACAAACACATGTACAGTGCGGGCAAAAAAGTAGTTGATCCCCTGGTAATTTTGTACGTTTGTCCACTGATAAAGAAATGATCAGTCTATAATTTTAATGGTAGGTTGATTTGAACAGTGAGAGACAGAATAACAACAAGAAAATCCAGAAAAATGCATGCCAAAACATGTTATAAATTGATTTGCATTTTAATGAGGGAGATAAGTATTTGACCCCCTCTCAATCAGAAAGATTTCTGGCTCCCAGGTGTCTTTTATACAGGTAACGAGCTGAGATTAGGAGCACACTCTTAAAGGGAGTGCTCCTAAACTCAGCTTGTTACCTGTATAAAAGACACCTGTCCACAGAAGCAATCAATCAATCAGATTCCAAACTCTTCACCATGGCCAAGACCAAAGAGCTCTCCAAGGATGTCAGGGACAAGATTGTAGACCTACACAAGGCTGGAATGGGCTACAAGACCATTGCCAAGCAGCTTGGTGAGAAGGTGACAACAGTTGGTGCGATTATTCCCAAATGGAAGAAACACAAAATAACTGTCAATCTCCCTCGGCCTGGGGCTCCATGCAAGATCTCACCTCGTGGAGTTGCAATGATCATGATAACGGTGAGGAATCAGCCCAGAACTACACGGGAGGATCTTGTCAATGATCTCAAGGCAGCTGGGACCATAATCACCAAGAAAACAATTGGTAACACACTACGCCGTGAAGGACTGAAATCCTGCAGCGCCCGCAAGGTCCCCCCTGCTCAAGAAAGCACATACACATGCCCGTGTGAAGTTTGCCAATGAACATCTGAATGATTCAGAGGACAACTGGGTGAAAGTGTTGTGGTCAGATGAGACCAAAATGGAGCTCTTTGGCATCAACTCAACTCGCCGTGTTTGGAGGAGGAATGCTGCCTATGACCCCAAGAACACCATCCCCACCGTCAAACATGGAGGTGGAAACATTATGCTTTGGGGGTGTTTTTCTGCTAAGGGGACAGGACAACTTCACCGCATCAAAGGGACGATGGACGGGGCCATGTACCGTCAAATCTCGGGTAAGAACCTCCTTCCCTCAGCCAGGGCATTGAAAATGGGTCGTGGATGGGTATTCCAGCATGACAATGACCCAAAACACACGGCCAAGGCAACGAAGGAGTGGCTCAAGAAGAAGCACATTAAGGTCCTGGAGTGGCCTAGCCAGTCTCCAGTACCTTAATCCCGTAGAAAATCTGTGGAGGGAGCTGAAGGTTCGAGTTGCCAAACGTCAGCCTCGAAACCTTAATGGCTTGGAGAAGATCTGCAAAGAGGAGTGGGACAAAATCCCTCCTGAGATGTGTGCAAACCTGGTGGCCAACTACAAGAAACGTCTGACCTCTGTGATTGCCAACAAGGGGTTTGCACACCAAGTACTAAGTCATGTTTTGCAGAGGGGGTCAAATACTTATTTCCCTCATCAAAATGCAAATCACAGAAATAGGTTTTACCCTTTTAACTGGCACAAAAACTGACACCTTTATTCAAGGCATCATGCCTGCAATAACCACAACACAAGCAGTCAAAATGCACACAAAAAAAGACAACTCTGATAATAATAATAATAATATTGGCACTGTCCTTGAATTTGATTGGTCCACACCCGAGACGGATTTTCTTAGAGCCCTTTAGTCTCTCCACTGGTGTTGGACCAGAAGACGCCAAAAGGCGTACAACTTTAAAAACAGCGCACTATCAGAGTTATTGAGGTGCTTGGGGTGAGCCATTAACATTATGAGACCTCCTTTGCCAGCAACAAGATATAGGAATAGGTTTTACCCTTTTAACTGGCACCAAAACTGACACCTTTATTCAAGGCATCAACTTTTCTACAATAACCACAACACAAGCAGTCAAAATGCAAACAAGGGTAAAACCTCTTCTTTGGTTCTTTCGGTAAAGTCACCGCCACCACGTAGAATGAGAATAAAATAATAAATTGATAAAATACAATAACACGATAATATTCTCACGACGTTTCGGCCACAACACAAGCGGCCTTCATCAGGTGAAGGGACGAGACTGTCTGGTAGGACAGCGCTGGAGTGAAAGAGCCACGTTCAGATCACGGCCTTTAAGCTGTGTGAGAGGAACAAAGCCGTGATCTGAACGTGGCTCTTTCACTCCAGCGCTGTCCTACCAGACAGTCTCGTCCCTTCACCTGATGAAGGCCGCTTGTATTGTGGCCAAAACGTCGTGAGAATATTATTATTATTGTGTTATTTTATTTTATCAATTTATTATTTTATTCTCATTCTACGTGGTGACTTTACCGAAAGAACCAAAGAAGATGAATCATTGCAGTCACGAAAGCTTTAAATCGAAGGGTAAAACCTATTCCTATATCTTGTTGCTGGCAAAGGAGGTCTCATAATGTAAATGGCTCACCCCAAGCACCTCAATAACTCTGATGGTGCGCTGTTTTTAAAGTTGTACGCCTTTTGGCGTCTTCTGGTCCAACACCAGTGGAGAGACTAAAGGGCTCTAAGAAAATCCGTCTCGGGTGTGGACCAATCAAATTCAAGGAGTGCCAATATCAATAATATTATTATCAGAGTTGTCTTTTTTTCGTGTGCATTTTGACTGCTTGTGCTGTGGTTATTGTAGAAAAGTTGATGCCTTGAATAAAGGTGTCAGTTTGTGTGCCAGTTAAAAGGGTAAAAACCTATTCCTCTATCTTGTTACTGGCAAAGGAGGTCTCATAATGTAAATGCTCACCCCAAGCACCTCAATAACTCTGATAGTGCGCTGTTTTTAAAGTTGTACGCCTTTTGGCGTCTTCTGGTCCAACACCAGTGGAGAGACTAAAGGGCTCTAAGAAAATCCGTCTCGGGTGTGGACCAATCAAATTCAAGGACAGTGCCAATAATATTATTATCATTATCAGAGTTGTCTTTTTGGTTTGCATTTTGACTGCATGTGTTGTGGTTATTGCAAACACGACGCCTTGAATAAAGGTGTCAGTTTTTTGTGTGCCAGTTAAAAGGTGGTTAAAACCTATTTCTATATATCTTGTTACCGGCAAAGGAGGTCTCATAATGAAAATGCAAATCAATTTATAACATGTTTTGACGCGCGTTTTTCTGGATGTTGTTGTTGTTGTTGTGCCTCTCACTGTTCAAACGAACCTACCATTAAAATTACAGGCTGACCGTTCCTTTGCCGGTGGGCAAACGTACAAAAATCAGGCCAGGGGGTCAAATACTTTCTAGATTTGAGGCTTCCGTCACTCCGAGGATCCACGCGCTCTTTGGATCTATTCGCTAAGGTCACGTAGAAGGTAAAAAAACAAAAAAAAATATGAAATAACGGAAAATTCTCACGACGTTTCGGGCCGCAATGCAAGCGGCCTTTGTCAGGTGAAGGGAAGCAGCGTCTACACGTGCTGCTGCTGCTGCTCGTAATGCCAGACCCTCGCTCGTTCGTCAAGTTAATGTTCATTAAAGATTCTCATTGTGGTCCCATTGGGGGATCTCTGCTGTCTCCACACCATCGTGTACACGGTTGGATGCGATCACCCATCAGCGTTACGTCTTACGTACGATCACTGTGTGTGTGTGCAGTAAAACCTACGATACAGGCACAGACAAAGCTCCCCCGTGTAGCCTCTAGCAGGGCTGTAGGGGCAAGTGCTGTTAGTAGTAGCGAGTAGCACCACCTGTGATACACACACAGACAAAGGTCCCCCAGGTAGCCTCTAGCAGGGCTGCAGGGGCAAGTGCTGTTAGTAGTAGCGAGTAGCACCACCTGTGATACAGACACAGACAAAGCTCCCCCAGGTAGCCTGCAACAGGGCTGTAGGGGCAAGTGCTGTGACAGCTCCTACGATACACACACAGATAAAGCTCCCCCGTGTAGCCTCTAGCAGGGCTGTAGGGGCAAGTGCTGTGAGTAGTAGCGAGTAGCACCACCTGTGATGCACACACAGACAAAGCTCCCCCAGGTAGCCTGCAACAGGGCTGTAGGGGCAAGTGCTGCTAGTAGCGAGTAGCAGCGCCTATGATACACACACAGACAAAGCTCCCCCAGGTAGCCTCTAGCAGCACCACCACAGCGACACCACCACCACAGCTACAGCACCACCACCACAGCTACACCACCACCACAGCTACACCACCACCACAGCTACACCACCACCACCACCACCACAGCACCACCACCACAGCTACAGCACCACCACCACAGCTACACCACCACCACAGCTACACCACCACCACTACACCACCACAGCGACACCACCACCACAGCTACAGCACCACCATCACAGCTACACCACCACCACAGCTACACCACCACCACCACAGCTACACCACCACCACTACACCCCCACAGCGACACCACCACAGCTACAACACCACCACTACTACCACAGCTACACCACTACAGCTACACCACCACCACAGCTACACCACCACCACATCTACACCACCACCACAGCTACACCAACACCACCACAGCTACACCACCACCACATCTACACCACCACCACAGCTACACCACCACCACCACCACTACACCACCACTACCACAGCTACACCACCACCACAGCTACAATACCACCACAGCTACACCACTACCACTACCACAGCTACACCACCACCACCACAGCTACACCACCACCACCACCACAGCTACACCACCACCACCACAGCTACACCACCACCACTACACCACCACCACAGCTACACCACCACCACCACCACAGCTACACCACCACAGCTACACCACTACACCACCACCACACCACCACCACAGCTACAGCACCACCACAGCTACACCACCACCACCACCACAGCTACACCACCACCACCACCACAGCTACACCACCACCACCACCACAGCTACACCACCACCACCACAGCTACACCACCACCACAGCTACACCACCACCACCACAGCTACACCACCACCACCACCACCACAGCTACACCACCACCACAGCTACACCACCACCACCACAGCTACACCACCACCACAGCTACACCACCACCACTACACCACCACCACAGCTACAGCACCACCACAGCTACACCACCACAGCTACAGCACCACCACAGCTACACCACCACCACCACAGCTACACCACCACCACCACAGCTACACCACCACCACTACACCACCACTACCACAGCTACACCACCACCACAGCTACAATACCACCACAGCTACACCACTACCACAGCTACACCACCACCACTACCACAGCTACACCACCACCACCACTACACCATCACTACCACAGCTACACCACCACCACCACAGCTACACCACCACAGCTACACCACCACAGCTACACCACCACCACCACAGCTACACCACCACCACCACAGCTACACCACCACAGCTACACCACCACCACAGCTACACCACCACCACCACCACAGCTGCACCACCACCACAGCTACACCACCACCACTACACCACCACAGCGACACCACCACCACAGCTACAGCACCACCATCACAGCTACACCACCATCACAGCTACACCACCACCACAGCTACACCACCACAGCTACACCACCACCACAGCACCAGGTTACTCATTTGATGCTGCTGCTGTGCCAGGCTAGGTGCACGAGGAGGAGGTCACGTGACAGACCCAGCTGCTATAGGTTGTCTGACTGCAGTGACAGGCTGCTGCTGGTGTGAGGCTACCTGCTGATGCTACTGCTGGTGGTGTGAGGCTACCTGCTGATGCTACTGCTGCTGCTGGTGTGAGGCTACCTGCTGATGCTACTGCTGCTGCTGGTGGTGTGAGGCTACCTGCTGATGCTACTGCTGCTGCTGGTGTGAGGCTACCTGCTGATGCTACTGCTGCTGCTGGTGGTGTGAGGCTACCTGCTGATGCTACTGCTGCTGCTGGTGGTGTGAGGCTACCTGCTGATGCTACTGCTGCTGCTGGTGGTGTGAGGCTACCTGCTGATGCTACTGCTGCTGCTGCTGGTATGAGGCTACCTGCTGATGCTACTGCTGCTGCTGGTGGTGTGAGGCTACCTGCTGATGCTACTGCTGCTGCTGGTGGTGTGAGGCTACCTGCTGATGCTACTGCTGCTGCTGGTGGTGTGAGGCTACCTGCTGATGCTACTGCTGCTGCTGGTGGTGTGAGGCTACCTGCTGATGCTACTGCTGCTGCTGGTGTGAGGCTACCTGCTGATGCTACTGCTGCTGCTGGTGGTGTGAGGCTACCTGCTAATGCTGTTGCTGCTGCTGGTGTGAGGCTACCTGCTGATGCTACTGCTGCTGCTGGTGTGAGGCTACCTGCTGATGCTACTGCTGCTGCTGGTGGTGTGAGGCTACCTGCTGATGCTACTGCTGCTGGTGGTGTGAGGCTACCTGCTGATGCTACTGCTGCTGCTGGTGTGAGGCTACCTGCTGATGCTACTGCTGCTGAGGGGGGTGAGGGGGGGGGGGTGAGGGGGGGGGTAAGGGGGGTGAGGGTGGGGGTGAGGGGGGGTGGGGGTGGGGGTGAGGGGGGTGAGGGGGGGTGAGGGTGGGGGTGAGGGTGGGGGTGAGGGTGGGGGTGAGGGTGGGGGTGAGGGGGGTGAGGGGGGGTGAGGGGGGGGTGAGGGTGGGGGTGAGGGGGGGGGTGAGGGGGGGTGAGGGGGGGGTGAGGGTGGGGGTGAGGGGGGTATCCCCCAGGAATGTGACCCCTACCCTTTCATCCCCCCCCCCACCCCTGCCAAGGGGGCAATGACCTTTGACCCTCACCACGCCCCAATCGCTCCGCAATGAGGAGCCGGACAAAGGCGCAGCCCTGCAAGTGCCCACAGACTCACTCACACAGAGACCCACAGACTCACTCACACAGACACCCATAGACTCACTCACACAGAGACCCACAGACTCACTCACACAGAGACCCATAGACTCACTCACACAGAGACCCATAGACTCACTCACACAGAGAGACCCATAGACTCACTCACACAGAGACCCATAGACTCACTCACACAGAGACCCATAGACTCACTTACACAGAGACCCATAGACTCACTCACATAGAGACCCATAGACTCACTCACACAGAGACCCACAGACTCACTCACACAGAGACCCACAGACTCACTCACATAGAGACCCATAGACTCATCAACACGGAGACCCACAGACTCACTCACACAGAGACCCATAGACTCACTCACACAGAGACCCACAGACTCACTCACAGAGACCCATAGACTCACTCACACAGAGACCCATAGACTCACTCACACAGAGACCCACAGACTCACTCACACAGAGACCCATAGACTCACTCACACAGAGACCCATAGACTCACTCACACAGAGACCCATAGACTCACTCACACAGAGACCCATAGACTCATTCACACAGAGACCCATAGACTCACTCACACAGAGACCCATAGACTCACTCACACAGCGACCCATAGACTCACTCACACAGAGACCCGTAGACTCACCACACAGAGACCCATTGACTCACTCACACAGAGACCCATAGACGCACTCACACAGAGACCCATAGACTCACTCACACAGACACCCATAGACTCACTCACACAGAGAGCCATAGACTCACTCACACAGACACCCATAGACTCACTCACACAGAGACCCATAGACTCACTCACACAGAGACCCACAGACTCACTCACACAGAGACCCATAGACTCATCACATAGAGACCCATAGACTCACTCACACAGAGACCCATAGACTCACTCACACAGAGACCCATAGACTCACTCACACAGAGACCCATAGACTCACTCACACAGACACCCATAAACTCACTCACACAGAGACCTATAGACTCACTCACACAGAGACGCATAGATTCACTCACACAGACACCCATAGACTCACTCACACAGAGAGCCATAGACTCACTAACACAGAGACCCATAGACTCACCCACACAGAGACCCACAGACTCACTCACAGAGACCCATAGACTCACTCACACAGAGACCCATAGACTCACACACACAGAGACCCATAGACTCACTCACACAGAGACCCATAGACTCACTCACACAGAGAGCCATAGACTCACTCACACAGAGACCCATAGACTCACTCACACAGAGACCCACAGACTCACTCACACAGAGACCCATAGACTCACCACACAGACCCACAGACTCACACAGAGACCCACAGACTCACTCACACAGAGACCCATAGACTCACTCACGCAGAGACCCATAGACTGACCACACAGACCCACAGACTCACACAGAGACCCCACAGACTCACTCACACAGAGACCCATAGACTCACCACACAGACCCACAGACTCACACAGAGACCCACAGACTCACTCACACAGAGAGCCTGATACGACCATCATTAAAACGCTGTAAGAGAGGAACAACCAGAACCAGGACTCGAACCCAGAAATTCAAAGTCTCCGACCATCAGGACCTTGACCTCTGAGTCCGAGTGAAAGTCCAAGCGGCATCAGACGGTATGTGCGGTGTGCCCAAGGCCAATTGTACCCAAAACGCACTCAAGAATTCAGGCTGATAGCTCGCTCAACTCGCGTGTGATCTTGTAGACTCACACAGAGACCCATAGACTCACTCACACAGAGACCCATAGACTCACTCACACAGAGAGAGACACTCACACAGAGACCCATAGACTCACTCACACAGAGACCCATAGACTCACTCACACAGAGACCCATAGACTCACTCACACAGAGAGAGACGCTCACACAGAGACCCATAGACTCACTCACACAGAGACCCACAGACTCACTCACACAGAGACCCATAGACTCACTCACACAGAGAGACATAGACTCACTCACACAGAGACCCATAGACTCACTCACACAGAGACCCATAGACTCACTCACACAGAGACCCACAGACTCACTCACACAGAGACCCACAGACTCACTCACACAGAGACCCATAGACTCACTCACACAGAGACCCATAGACTCACTCACACAGAGACCCATAGACTCACTCACACAGAGACCCATAGACTCACTCACACAGAGACCCATAGACTCACTCACACAGAGACCCATAGACTCACTCACACAGAGACCCACAGACTCACTCACACAGAGACCCATAGACTCACTCACACGGAGACCCATAGACTCACTCACACAGAGACCCATAGACTCACTCACAGAGAGACCCATAGACTCACTCACACAGAGACCCATAGACTCACTCACACAGAGACCCATAGACTCACTCACACAGAGACCCATAGACTCACTCACACAGAGATCCATAGACTCACTCACAGAGAAACCCATAGACTCACCACACTGAGACACACAGACTCACTCACACAGAGACCCATAGACTCACTCACACAGAGACCCATAGACTCAATCACACAGAGAGAGACACTCACACAGAGACCCACAGACTCACTCACACAGGAGAGACATAGACTCACTCACACAGAGACCCACAGACTCACTCACACAGAGACCCACAGACTCACTCACACAGAGACCCATAGACTCACTCACACAGAGACCCATAGACTCACTCACACAGAGACCCACAGACTCACTCACACAGAGACCCATAGACTCACTCACACAGAGACCCATAGACTCACTCACACAGAGACCCATAGACTCACTCACACAGAGACCCATAGACTCACTCACACAGAGACCCATAGACTCACTCACACAGAGACCCATAGACTCACTCACACAGAGACCCATAGACTCACTCACACAGAGAGACATAGACTCACTCACACAGAGACCCATAGACTTACTCACACAGAGGCCCATAGACTCACTCACACAGAGACCCATAGACTCACTCACACAGAGAGAGACACTCACACAGAGGCCCATACTCTCACTCACACAGAGACCCACAGACTCACTCACACAGAGGCCCATAGACTCACTCACACAGAGACCCATAGACTCATTCACACGGAGACCCATAGACTCACCACACAGAGACCCATAGACTCACTCACACAGAGACCCATAGACCCCACTCACACAGAGACCCATAGACTCACTCACACAGAGACCCACAGACTCACTCACACAGAGACCCATAGACTCACTCACACAGAGACCCATAGACTCACTCACACAGAGACCCATAGACTCACTCACACAGAGACCCACAGACTCACTCACACAGAGACCCATAGACTCACTCACACAGAGACCCACAGACTCACTCACACAGAGACCCATAGACTCACTCACACAGAGACCCATAGACTCACTCACACAGAGAGACCCATAGACTCACTCACACAGAGACCCACAGACTCACTCACACAGAGACCCATAAACTCACTCACACAGAGACCCACAGACTCACTCACACAGAGACCCATAGACTCACTCACACAGAGACCCATAGACTCACTCACACAGAGACCGAAAGCCTCACTCACACAGAGACCCATAGACTCACTCACACAGAGACCCATAGACTCACTCACACAGAGACCCACAGACTCACTCACACAGAGACCCATAGACTCACTCACACAGAGACCCATAGACTCACTCACACAGAGACCCATAAACTCACTCACACAGAGACCCACAGACTCACTCACACAGAGACCCATAAACTCACTCACACAGAGACCCACAGACTCACTCACACAGAGACCCATAGACTCACTCACACAGAGACCCATAGACTCACTCACACAGAGAGACCCATAGACACACACAGAGACCCATAGACTCACTCACACAGAGACCCATAGACTCACTCACACAGAGACCCACAGACTCACTCACACAGAGACCCACAGACTCACTCACACAGAGACCCATAAACTCACTCACACAGAGACCCACAGACTCACTCACACAGAGACCCATAGACTCACTCACACAGAGACCCATAGACTCACTCACACAGAGAGACCCATAGACACACACAGAGACCCATAGACTCACTCACACAGAGACCCATAGACTCACTCACACAGAGACCCACAGACTCACTCACACAGAGACCCATAGACTCACTCACACAGAGAGACATAGACTCACTCACACAGAGACCCACAGACTCACTCACACAGAGACCCATAGACTCACTCACACAGAGACCCATAGACTCACACAAAGACCCATAGACTCACTCACACAGAGACCCACAGACTCACTCACACAGAGACCCATAGACTCACTCACACAGAGAGACATAGACTCACCACACAGAGACCCACAGACTCACCACACAGAGACCCATAGACTCACTCACACAGAGACCCATAGACTCACTCACACAGAGACCCATAGACTCACTCACACAGAGACCCATAGACTCACTCACACAGAGACCCATAGACTCACTCACACAGAGACCCATAGACTCACTCACACAGAGACCCATAGACTCACTCACACAGAGACCCATAGACTCACCACACAGAGACATAGACTCACTCACACAGAGACCCACAGACTCACTCACACAGAGACCCACAGACTCACTCACACAGAGACCCATAGACTCACTCACACAGAGACCCACAGACTCACTCACACAGAGACCCACAGACTCACACAGAGACCCATAGACTCACTCACACAGAGACCCACAGACTCACTCACACAGAGACTCAGAGACTCACAGACTCACTCACACAGAGACCCATAGACTCACTCACACAGAAACCCAAAGCCTCACTCACACAGAGACCCATAGACTCACTCACACACAGAGACCCAAAGCCTCACTCACACACAGAGACCCATAGACTCACTCACACAGAGACCCACAGACTCACTCACACACAGAGACCCACAGACTCACTCACACAGAGACCCATAGACTCACTCACACAGAGACCCATAGACTCACTCACACAGAGACCCATAGACTCACTCACACAGAGACCCACAGACTCACTCACACAGAGACCCATAGACTCACTCACACAGAGACCCATAGACTCACTCACACAGAGACCCATAGACTCACTCACACAGAGACCCACAGACTCACACAGAGACCCACAGACTCACTCACACAGAGACCCACAGACTCACTCACACAGAGACCCATAGACTCACTCACACAGAGACCCATAGACTCACTCACACAGAGACCCATAGACTCACTCACACAGAGACCCACAGACTCACTCACACAGAGACCCATAGACTCACTCACACAGAGACCCATAGACTCACTCACACAGAGACCCATAGACTCACTCACACAGAGACCCACAGACTCACTCACACAGAGACCCATAGACTCACTCACACAGAGACCCACTCACACAGAGACCCATAGACTCACTCACACAGAGACTCACTCACACAGAGACCCATAGACTCACTCACACAGAGACCCACAGACTCACTCACACAGAGACCCATAGACTCACTCACACAGAGACCCATAGACTCACTCACACAGAGACCCATAGACTCACTCACACAGAGACCCATAGACTCACTCACACAGACACCCATAAACTCACTCACACAGAGACCTATAGACTCACTCACACAGAGACGCATAGATTCACTCACACAGACACCCATAGACTCACTCACACAGAGAGCCATAGACTCACTAACACAGAGACCCATAGACTCACCCACACAGAGACCCACAGACTCACTCACAGAGACCCATAGACTCACTCACACAGAGACCCATAGACTCACACACACAGAGACCCATAGACTCACTCACACAGAGACCCATAGACTCACTCACACAGAGAGCCATAGACTCACTCACACAGAGACCCATAGACTCACTCACACAGAGACCCACAGACCCACTCACACAGAGACCCATAGACTCACCACACAGACCCACAGACTCACACAGAGACCCACAGACTCACTCACACAGAGACCCATAGACTCACTCACGCAGAGACCCATAGACTGACCACACAGACCCACAGACTCACACAGAGACCCCACAGACTCACTCACACAGAGACCCATAGACTCACCACACAGACCCACAGACTCACACAGAGACCCACAGACTCACTCACACAGAGAGCCTGATACGACCATCATTAAAACGCTGTAAGAGAGGAACAACCAGAACCAGGACTCGAACCCAGAAATTCAAAGTCTCCGACCATCAGGACCTTGACCTCTGAGTCCGAGTGAAAGTCCAAGCGGCATCAGACGGTATGTGCGGTGTGCCCAAGGCCAATTGTACCCAAAACGCACTCAAGAATTCAGGCTGATAGCTCGCTCAACTCGCGTGTGATCTTGTAGACTCACACAGAGACCCATAGACTCACTCACACAGAGACCCATAGACTCACTCACACAGAGAGAGACACTCACACAGAGACCCATAGACTCACTCACACAGAGACCCATAGACTCACTCACACAGAGACCCATAGACTCACTCACACAGAGAGAGACGCTCACACAGAGACCCATAGACTCACTCACACAGAGACCCACAGACTCACTCACACAGAGACCCATAGACTCACTCACACAGAGAGACATAGACTCACTCACACAGAGACCCATAGACTCACTCACACAGAGACCCATAGACTCACTCACACAGAGACCCACAGACTCACTCACACAGAGACCCACAGACTCACTCACACAGAGACCCATAGACTCACTCACACAGAGACCCATAGACTCACTCACACAGAGACCCATAGACTCACTCACACAGAGACCCATAGACTCACTCACACAGAGACCCATAGACTCACTCACACAGAGACCCATAGACTCACTCACACAGAGACCCACAGACTCACTCACACAGAGACCCATAGACTCACTCACACGGAGACCCATAGACTCACTCACACAGAGACCCATAGACTCACTCACAGAGAGACCCATAGACTCACTCACACAGAGACCCATAGACTCACTCACACAGAGACCCATAGACTCACTCACACAGAGACCCATAGACTCACTCACACAGAGATCCATAGACTCACTCACAGAGAAACCCATAGACTCACCACACTGAGACACACAGACTCACTCACACAGAGACCCATAGACTCACTCACACAGAGACCCATAGACTCAATCACACAGAGAGAGACACTCACACAGAGACCCACAGACTCACTCACACAGGAGAGACATAGACTCACTCACACAGAGACCCACAGACTCACTCACACAGAGACCCACAGACTCACTCACACAGAGACCCATAGACTCACTCACACAGAGACCCATAGACTCACTCACACAGAGACCCACAGACTCACTCACACAGAGACCCATAGACTCACTCACACAGAGACCCATAGACTCACTCACACAGAGACCCATAGACTCACTCACACAGAGACCCATAGACTCACTCACACAGAGACCCATAGACTCACTCACACAGAGACCCATAGACTCACTCACACAGAGACCCATAGACTCACTCACACAGAGAGACATAGACTCACTCACACAGAGACCCATAGACTTACTCACACAGAGGCCCATAGACTCACTCACACAGAGACCCATAGACTCACTCACACAGAGAGAGACACTCACACAGAGGCCCATACTCTCACTCACACAGAGACCCACAGACTCACTCACACAGAGGCCCATAGACTCACTCACACAGAGACCCATAGACTCATTCACACGGAGACCCATAGACTCACCACACAGAGACCCATAGACTCACTCACACAGAGACCCATAGACCCCACTCACACAGAGACCCATAGACTCACTCACACAGAGACCCACAGACTCACTCACACAGAGACCCATAGACTCACTCACACAGAGACCCATAGACTCACTCACACAGAGACCCATAGACTCACTCACACAGAGACCCACAGACTCACTCACACAGAGACCCATAGACTCACTCACACAGAGACCCACAGACTCACTCACACAGAGACCCATAGACTCACTCACACAGAGACCCATAGACTCACTCACACAGAGAGACCCATAGACTCACTCACACAGAGACCCACAGACTCACTCACACAGAGACCCATAAACTCACTCACACAGAGACCCACAGACTCACTCACACAGAGACCCATAGACTCACTCACACAGAGACCCATAGACTCACTCACACAGAGACCGAAAGCCTCACTCACACAGAGACCCATAGACTCACTCACACAGAGACCCATAGACTCACTCACACAGAGACCCACAGATTCACTCACACAGAGACCCATAGACTCACTCACACAGAGACCCATAGACTCACTCACACAGAGACCCATAAACTCACTCACACAGAGACCCACAGACTCACTCACACAGAGACCCATAAACTCACTCACACAGAGACCCACAGACTCACTCACACAGAGACCCATAGACTCACTCACACAGAGACCCATAGACTCACTCACACAGAGAGACCCATAGACACACACAGAGACCCATAGACTCACTCACACAGAGACCCATAGACTCACTCACACAGAGACCCACAGACTCACTCACACAGAGACCCACAGACTCACTCACACAGAGACCCATAAACTCACTCACACAGAGACCCACAGACTCACTCACACAGAGACCCATAGACTCACTCACACAGAGACCCATAGACTCACTCACACAGAGAGACCCATAGACACACACAGAGACCCATAGACTCACTCACACAGAGACCCATAGACTCACTCACACAGAGACCCACAGACTCACTCACACAGAGACCCATAGACTCACTCACACAGAGAGACATAGACTCACTCACACAGAGACCCACAGACTCACTCACACAGAGACCCATAGACTCACTCACACAGAGACCCATAGACTCACACAAAGACCCATAGACTCACTCACACAGAGACCCACAGACTCACTCACACAGAGACCCATAGACTCACTCACACAGAGAGACATAGACTCACCACACAGAGACCCACAGACTCACCACACAGAGACCCATAGACTCACTCACACAGAGACCCATAGACTCACTCACACAGAGACCCATAGACTCACTCACACAGAGACCCATAGACTCACTCACACAGAGACCCATAGACTCACTCACACAGAGACCCATAGACTCACTCACACAGAGACCCATAGACTCACTCACACAGAGACCCATAGACTCACCACACAGAGACATAGACTCACTCACACAGAGACCCACAGACTCACTCACACAGAGACCCACAGACTCACTCACACAGAGACCCATAGACTCACTCACACAGAGACCCACAGACTCACTCACACAGAGACCCACAGACTCACACAGAGACCCATAGACTCACTCACACAGAGACCCACAGACTCACTCACACAGAGACTCAGAGACTCACAGACTCACTCACACAGAGACCCATAGACTCACTCACACAGAAACCCAAAGCCTCACTCACACAGAGACCCATAGACTCACTCACACACAGAGACCCAAAGCCTCACTCACACACAGAGACCCATAGACTCACTCACACAGAGACCCACAGACTCACTCACACACAGAGACCCACAGACTCACTCACACAGAGACCCATAGACTCACTCACACAGAGACCCATAGACTCACTCACACAGAGACCCATAGACTCACTCACACAGAGACCCACAGACTCACTCACACAGAGACCCATAGACTCACTCACACAGAGACCCATAGACTCACTCACACAGAGACCCATAGACTCACTCACACAGAGACCCACAGACTCACACAGAGACCCACAGACTCACTCACACAGAGACCCACAGACTCACTCACACAGAGACCCATAGACTCACTCACACAGAGACCCATAGACTCACTCACACAGAGACCCATAGACTCACTCACACAGAGACCCACAGACTCACTCACACAGAGACCCATAGACTCACTCACACAGAGACCCATAGACTCACTCACACAGAGACCCATAGACTCACTCACACAGAGACCCACAGACTCACTCACACAGAGACCCATAGACTCACTCACACAGAGACCCACTCACACAGAGACCCATAGACTCACTCACACAGAGACTCACTCACACAGAGACCCATAGACTCACTCACACAGAGACCCACAGACTCACTCACACAGAGACCCATAGACTCACTCACACAGAGACCCATAGACTCACTCACACAGAGACGCATAGACTCACTCACACAGAGACCCATAGACTCACTCACACAGAAACCCATAGACTCACCACACAGAGACCCATAGACTCACTCATACAGAGACCCACAGACTCACTCACACAGAGACCCAAAGCCTCACTCACACAGAGACCCATAGACTCACACAGAGACCCATAGACTCACTCACACAGAGACCCAAAGCCTCTAGCTTAAGACTCACACAGCAGCTATCATCAAAGACCCCTACAGGCAATATACTAATGACTTTTTATTTTTACACGCTTTTTATGATTACAAACATTTCATTAACCCACTCTGTCTGTTGTAACATCGTCAAATCTTTCAACCCAACTTTAACACGCTTCTCAAAGCGATATCGACTACAAACTCGTTATAATATTTATGTCACGCCATTGACAATAATGTATTCTATCATTAAAATAATTAAAATCCAAATAACGTAAACCATCTTTTAATACGCTTTGCATGAACTCACTCTGTCTGTTGTAACATCCTCAAATCTTGCAACCCAATTTTAACCCACTTCTCAAAGCGATATCGACTACAAACTCAGTATAATGTTTATGTCACGCCCTTGACAATAATGTATTCTATCATGAACAAAAATTAAAATACAAATAACGTAAACCATCTTTTAAGACGCCTTCTATGAACTCACTCTGTCTGTTGTAACATCCTCAAATCTTTCAACCCAACTTTAACACGCTTCTCAAAGCGATATCGACTACAAACTCAGTATAATATTTATGTCACGCCCTTGACAATAATGTATTCTATCATGAACAAAAATTAAAATACAAATAACGTAAACCATCTTTTAACAGGCTTTGTATGAACTCACTCTGTCTGTTGTAACATCCTCAAATCTTTCAACCCAACTTTAACCCACTTCTTAAAGCGATATCGACTACAAACTCAGTATAATATTTACGTCACGCTCTTGACAATAATGTATTCTATCATGATTTTTTTTAAAATACAAATAACGTAAACCATCTTTTAACACGCTTTGCATGAACTCACTCTGTCTGTTGTAACATCCTCAAATCTTTCAACCCAACTTTAACCCACTTCTCAAAGTGATATCGACTACAAACTCAGTATAATATTTATGTCACGCCCTTGACAATAATGTATTCTATCATGAACAAAAATTAAAATACAAATAACGTAAACCATCTTTTAACACGCTTTGTATGAACTCACTCTGTCTGTTGTAACATCCTCAAATCTTTCAACCCAACTTTAACCCACTTCTCAAAGCGATATCGACTACAAACTCAGTATAATATTTATGTCACGCCCTTGACAATAATATATTCTATCATGAACAAAAATCAAAATACAAATAACGTAAACCATCTTTTAACACGCTTTGTATGAACTCACTCTGTCTGTTGTAACATCCTCAAATCTTGCAACCCAACTTTAACCCACTTCTCAAAGCGATATCGACTCTAAACTCAGTATAATATTTATGTCACACCCTTGACAATAATGTATTCTATCATGAACAAAAATTAAAATACAAATAACGTAAACCATCTTTTTACAGGCTTTGTATGAACTCACTCTGTCTGTTGTAACATCCTCAAATCTTGCAACCCAATTTTAACCCACTTCTCAAAGCGATATCGACTACAAACTCAGTATAATATTTATGTCACGCCCTTGACAATAATGTATTCTATCATGAACAAAAATTAAAATACAAATAACATAAACCATCTTTTAACACGCTTTGTATGAACTCACTCTGTCTGTTGTAACATCCTCAAATCTTTCAACCCAACTTTAACCCACTTCTCAAAGCGATATCGACTACAAACTCAAAATAATATTTATGTCACGCTCTTGACAATAATGTATTCTATCATGAACAAGAATTAAAATCCAAATAACGTAAACCACCTTTTAACACGGCTTCTATGAACTCACTCTGTCTGTTGTAACATCCTCAAACCTTGCAACCCAATTTTAACCCACTTCTCAAAGCGATATCGACTACAAACTCGTTATAATATTTATGTCACGCTCTTGACAATAATGTATTCTATCATTAAAATAATTAAAATACAAATAACGTAAACCATCTTTTAACACGCTTTGTATGAACTCACTCTGTCTGTTGTAACATCCTCAAATCTTTCAACCCAATTTTAACCCACTTCTCAAAGCGATATCGACTCTAAACTCGGTATAATATTTATGTCACGCCCTTGACAATAATGTATTCTATCATGAAAAATTTGAAAATACAAATAACGTAAACCATCTTTTAACAGGCTTTGTATGAACTCACTCTGTCTGTTGTAACATCCTCAAATCTTTCAACCCAACTTTAACACGCTTCTCAAAGCGATATCGACTACAAACTCGGTATAATATTTATGTCACGCTCTTGACAATAATGTATTCTATCATGAACAAAAATTAAAATACAAATAACGTAAACCATCTTTTAACAGGCTTTGTATGAACTCACTCTGTCTGTTGTAACATCCTCAAATCTTTCAACCCAACTTTAACCCACTTCTCAAAGCGATATCGACTACAAACTCAGTATAATATTTATGTCACGCTCTTGACAATAATGTATTCTATCATGAACAAAAATTAAAATACAAATAACGTAAACCATCTTTTAACACGCTTTGTATGAACTCACTCTGTCTGTTGTAACATCCTCAAATCTTTCAACCCAACTTTAACCCACTTCTCAAAGCGATATCGACTACAAACTCAGTATAATATTTATGTCACGCCCTTGACAATAATGTATTCTATCATGAACAAAAATCAAAATACAAATAACGTAAACCATCTTTTAACACGCTTTGTATGAACTCACTCTGTCTGTTGTAACATCCTCAAATCTTGCAACCCAACTTTAACCCACTTCTCAAAGCGATATCGACTCTAAACTCAGTATAATATTTATGTCACACCCTTGACAATAATGTATTCTATCATGAACAAAAATTAAAATACAAATAACGTAAACCATCTTTTTACAGGCTTTGTATGAACTCACTCTGTCTGTTGTAACATCCTCAAATCTTGCAACCCAATTTTAACCCACTTCTCAAAGCGATATCGACTACAAACTCAGTATAATATTTATGTCACGCCCTTGACAATAATGTATTCTATCATGAACAAAAATTAAAATACAAATAACATAAACCATCTTTTAACACGCTTTGTATGAACTCACTCTGTCTGTTGTAACATCCTCAAATCTTTCAACCCAACTTTAACCCACTTCTCAAAGCGATATCGACTACAAACTCAGTATAATATTTATGTCACGCTCTTGACAATAATGTATTCTATCATGAACAAGAATTAAAATCCAAATAACGTAAACCACCTTTTAACACGGCTTCTATGAACTCACTCTGTCTGTTGTAACATCCTCAAACCTTGCAACCCAATTTTAACCCACTTCTCAAAGCGATATCGACTACAAACTCGTTATAATATTTATGTCACGCTCTTGACAATAATGTATTCTATCATTAAAATAATTAAAATACAAATAACGTAAACCATCTTTTAACACGCTTTGTATGAACTCACTCTGTCTGTTGTAACATCCTCAAATCTTTCAACCCAATTTTAACCCACTTCTCAAAGCGATATCGACTCTAAACTCGGTATAATATTTATGTCACGCCCTTGACAATAATGTATTCTATCATGAAACATTTGAAAATACAAATAACGTAAACCATCTTTTAACAGGCTTTGTATGAACTCACTCTGTCTGTTGTAACATCCTCAAATCTTTCAACCCAACTTTAACACGCTTCTCAAAGCGATATCGACTACAAACTCGGTATAATATTTATGTCACGCTCTTGACAATAATGTATTCTATCATGAACAAAAATTAAAATACAAATAACGTAAACCATCTTTAACAGGCTTTGTATGAACTCACTCTGTCTGTTGTAACATCCTCAAATCTTTCAACCCAACTTTAACCCACTTCTCAAAGCGATATCGACTACAAACTCAGTATAATATTTATGTCACGCTCTTGACAATAATGTATTCTATCATGAACAAAAATTAAAATACAAATAACGTAAACCATCTTTTAAGACGCTTTGTATGAACTCACTCTGTCTGTTGTAACATCCTCAAATCTTTCAACCCAATTTTAACACGCTTCTCAAAGCGATATCGACTACAAACTCAGTATAATATTTATGTCACGCCCTTGACAATAATGTATTCTATCATGAACAAAAATTAAAATACAAATAACGTAAACCATCTTTTAACAGGCTTTGTATGAACTCACTCTGTCTGTTGTAACATCCTCAAATCTTTCAACCCAACTTTAACCCACTTCTCAAAGTGATATCGACTACAAACTCAGTATAATATTTATGTCACGCTCTTGACAATAATGTATTCTATCATGAACAAAAATTAAAATACAAATAACGTAAACCATCTTTTAACAGGCTTTGTATGAACTCACTCTGTCTGTTGTAACATCCTCAAATCTTTCAACCCAACTTTAACACGCTTCTCAAAGCGATATCGACTCTAAACTCGTTATAATATTTATGTCACGTCCTTGACAATAATGTATTCTATCATTAAAATAATTAAAATACAAATAACGTAAACCATCTTTTAACACGCTTTGTATGAACTCACTCTGTCTGTTGTAACATCCTCAAATCTTTCAACCCAACTTTAACCCACTTCTCAAAGCGATATCGACTCTAAACTCGATATAATATTTATGTCACGCTGATGATAACACCGCATTCCACAATTAAACATGCATTAAAAAAAATAAAAATATTTCCAAACAATATTTTTCACACTCTTTGCTATTGTGCGGTAAAGCCACGTGGGCTAAAACAAATTTTCTAAACAAAATAAACCTCAACAATTAAAACACGACGTTCCGGGGTGGGACCCAGTCACAGGCGCTGGCAGTGATTCTGGCTGCGACTGGACCCACCTGAGGTCGGGAGCTCGAAACGTCGTGATTGTTTTAAAAAGCTTCGAATCGTGCACGAACAATTCTCGCCTTCCCGCGCGTTACGTTTAAGGGGCTGGGGTCCCAATGATTCAATTGATGTCTCCCTCGCTCCACTCACGTCGGCGTTCAATCACCTCCTGTGTACCGAGCGAGGTAGTCAACATCTCTTGGTGCTAAATGTACAGCAGCGGCAGGCATGGTCAGGGTCGGGATCGAACCCACGACCTCCCGCGTATCAGGCGAGGTAGTCAACATCTCTTGGTTACCAAACATACAGCGGCAGTAGCAGGCATGGTCAGGGTCTGGATCGAACCCACGATCTCCCGCGTACCGGGCGAGGTAGTCAACATCTCTTGGTTACCAAATATACAGCGGCAGGCATTGTCAGGGTCACGGGATCGAACCCACGACCTCCTGCGTACCAGGCGAGGTAGTCAACATCTCTTGGTGCTACATATACAGCGGCAGGCATCAGGGTTGGGATCGAACCCACGACCTCCTGTGTACCAGGCGAGGTAGTCAATATCTCTTAGTTACCAAATATACAGCAGCAGCAGGGTCGGTATTGAACCCACGACCTCCCGCGTACCAGGCGAGGTAGTCAACATCTCTCGGTTACCAAATATACAGCGGCAGGCATTGCCAGTGTCCGGGATGGAACCCACGACCTCCTGTATACCAGGCGAGGTAGTCAACATCTCTTAGTTGCCAAGTATACAGCAGAAGGCATCGTCAGGGTCACAGGATCGAACCCACGACCTCCTGCGTACCAGGCGAGGTAGTCAACATCTCATAGCCACCGTGATGATGATGAGAGAGAGAGACGCAGACTCCAAATATACAGCAGCAGTAGCGGCAGACATCGTCAAGGTCGGGATCGAACCCACGACCTCCCGCGTACCAGGCGAGGTAGTCAACATCTCTTGGTGCCAAATCTACAGCAGCAGGCATGGTCAGGGTCAGGATCGAACCCAGGACCTCCTGTATACCAGGCGAGGTAGTCAACATCTCTTAGTTGCCAAATATACAGCAGAAGGCATCGTCAGGGTCACAGGATCGAACCCACGACCTCCTGCGTACCGGGCGAGGTAGTCAACATCTCATAGCCACCGTGATGATGATGAGAGAGAGACGCAGATTCCAAATTATACAGCAGAAGGCATCGTCAGGGTCCGGGATTGAACCCACGACCTCCTGCGTACCAGGCGAGGTAGTCAACATCTCTTGGCCACAGCGACGCCGCTTATACAGGTAAATAAAAACAAGTAAATATTGTAAACGGAAGTTCCGTAGGCCCCAAGCTCGTGGGCAAGGCAGCAAATCAACAGCGAGATCAGTCCCAGAGCCACACCACGTTGAAAATGAACCCTCTAAAAATGAACACTAAACATATATTCTTGGACCTTTCGGTAAAAGTCGCCACGTAGAAGGGAAACAATAAAAAATGAGAAAAATATTAAACCACAAAATTCTCACGACGTTTCGACCGTAATAATATGAAATCCCTGCAGCCGCACAAGCTTTAAATCAACAATTCATCCGGTACGCTGTTAAGGATCGAACGCATTCGGAAACTAAACTTTCGCTTCAAGATGTATATATATATTGTTTTAATGTGCTCGGATTCGTCACGTCAAGGGAGCGAAACGATAAAGAAATATACAGGAGCAGCAGCAGCAATCCATCAGGGTCAGGATCGAAACCCACGACCTCCTGCGTACCAGGCGAGGTAGTCAACATCTCTTGGTTACCAAATATACAGCGGCAGGCATCAGGGTCGGGATCGAACCCACGACCTCCTGTAGACCAGGCGAGGTAGTCAACATCTCATAGCCACCGTGATGATGATGATGAGAGAGACACAGACCTCCTGTAGACCAGGCGAGGTAGTCAACATCTCCTAGCTACAGTGATGATGATGGTGATGAGAGAGACACAGACCTCCTGTAGACCAGGCGAGGTAGTCAACATCTCATAGCCACCGTGATGATGATGAGAGAGAGACACAGACCTCCTGTAGACCAGGCGAGGTAGTCAACATCTCATAGCTACAGTGATGATGATGGTGATGATGATGGTGATGAGAGAGACACAGACCTCCTGTAGACCAGGCGAGGTAGTCAACATCTCATAGCCACCGTGATGATGATGAGAGAGAGACACAGACCTCCTGTAGACCAGGCGAGGTAGTCAACATCTCATAGCTACAGTGATGATGATGGTGATGAGAGAGACACAGACCTCCTGTAGACCAGGCGAGGTAGTCAACATCTCATAGCCACCGTGATGATGATGAGAGAGAGACACAGACCTCCTGTAGACCAGGCGAGGTAGTCAACATCTCATAGCTACAGTGATGATGATGGTGATGAGAGAGACACAGACCTCCTGTAGACCAGGCGAGGTAGTCAACATCTCATAGCTACCGTGATGATGATGATGAGAGAGAGACACAGACCTCCTGTATACCAGGCGAGGTAGTCAACATCTCATAGCTACCGTGATGATGATGATGAGAGAGAGACACAGACCTCCTGTAGACCAGGCGAGGTAGTCAACATCTCTTGGTTACCAAATATACAGCAGCAGGCAGGTTCCGGGTCCGGGATCGAACCCAGGAACTCCTGTGTACCAGGCGAGGTAGTCAACATCTCTTGGTGCTAAATATACAGCGGCAGGCATTGCCAGTGTCCGGGATTGAACCCACGACCTCCTGTGTACCAGGCGAGGTAGTCAACATCTCTTAGTTACCAATTATACAGCAGCAGCAGCAGACATCGTCAGGGTCGGGATCGAACCCACGACCTCCTGCGTACCAGGCGAGGTAGTCAACATCTCTTGGTTACCAAATATACAGCGGCAGGCATGGTCAGGGTCACAGGATCGAACCCACGACCTCCCGCGTACCAGGAGAGGTAGTAAACATCTCTTGATTACCAAATATAGAGCGGCAGGCATCAGGTTTGGGATCGAACCCACGACCTTCTGCGTACCAGGCGAGGTAGTCAACATCTCTTGGTGCTAAATATACAGCGGCAGGCATTGCCAGTGTCCGGGATTGAACCCACGACTTCCTGTAGACCAGGCGAGGTAGTCAACATCTCTTGGTTACCAAATATACAGCAGCAGGCTTCATCGTCAGGGTCTGGATCGAACCCACGACCTCCTGTATACTAGGCGAGGTAGTCAACATCTCTTGGTTACCAAATATACAGCGGCAGTAGCAGGCATGGTCAGGGTTGGGATCGAACCCACGATCTCCCGCGTACCAGGCGAGGTAGTCAACATCTCTTAGTTGCCAAGTATACAGCAGAAGGCATCGTCAGGGTCACAGGATCGAACCCACGATCTCCTGCGTACCGGGCGAGGTAGGTAACATCTCCTAGCCACCGTGATGATGATGATGATGAGAGAGACGCAAACTCCAAATATACAGCAGCAGTAGCGGCAGACATCGTCAGGGTCGGGATCGAACCCACGATCTCCTGTGTACCAGGCGAGGTAGTCAACATCTCGTGGTTACCAAATATACAGCGGCAGGCATCAGGGTCTGGATCGAACCCACGATCTCCTGTGTACCAGGCGAGGTAGTCAACATCTCTTGGTGCCAAATATACAGCGGCAGGCATTGTCAGGGTCACGGGATCGAACCCACGACCTCCTGCGTACCAGGCGAGGTAGTCAACATCTCTTGGTTACCAAATATACAGCAGCAGGCTTCATCGTCAGGGTCGGGATCGAACCCACGACCTCCTGTGTACCAGGCGAGGTAGTCAACATCGCTCCAAAAAACGTTAGATTGGTGGTGCAACGGGCCAAATTCGTCGTCACCCCGATTCCAAATTCCCGCTCTCGGGAGAGTTGAAACGCAATTTAGATTTGGATGCCTTGGGGGCTCTTCGATTTGCCGATGGGAGTCGACAAAAATTAGCTTCGCCAAGTCTATAGAGCGAATTGGGGCATGTGCAAATGCGGTGAATGTAATGACAGCTAAAAAAACTTGCGGATTGCGAGCGGCTTGGACTGCGAGCGTTTTGCATGACGAGCAAACGTCCTTTGAACATGAACGTTAACTTGAATTTGAATGATTTAAAGCTTTCGAGACTGCAGGGATTCATGTTCGTGGTTCTATCGGTAAAGTCACCGCGGTGTAGAAGGGAAACAATAAAATAATACAAATATAAAACAATAAAATTATTATTCTTGGTTCTTTGGGTAAAGTCACCACCACGTTAGAAGGGAAACAATAAAATAATAAAAATATAAAACAATAAAATTATTATTCTTGGTTCTTTCGGTAAAGTCACCGCCACGTAGAAGGGAAACAATAAAATAAATATTTTTCGATTTAAAGCTTTCGTGACTGCATTGATTCATCTTCTTTGGTTCTTTCGGTAAAGTCACGTAGAATGAGAATAAAATAATAAATAAGTAGCTTTTTATTTATTTTATTGTTTCCCTTCAACGTGACTTTTCCCTTCAACGTGGTGACTTTACCGAAAGAACCAAGAATATAAACATTAACTTGATAAACGAGCGAGGGTCTGTCAATACGAGCAGCAGCAGCAGCACGTGGTAGACGCTTTGTACTGCCCGAGCGTCACGTGATCACAACTGATATATGACGAGGGATTTGACGTACGAGCGCTTTGACGTACGAGCGCTTTGACGTACGAGTGCTTTGACGTACGAGTGCTTTGACGTACGAGTGCTTTGACATACGAGTGCTTTGACGGACGAGTGCTTTGACGTACGAGTGCTTTGACGTACGAGTGTTTTGATGTAACAGTGCTTTGACGTGCGATTGCTTTGATGTACGAGTGCTTTGATGTAAGAGTGCTTTGACGTACGAGTGCTTTGACGTGCGAGTGCTTTGACGTACGAGTGCTTTGATGTAAGAGTGCTTTGACGTACGAGCGCTTTGACGTACGAGTGCTTTAACGTACGAGTGCTTTGACGTACGAGTGCTTTGACGTACGAGAGCTTTGACGTACGAGTGCTTTGATGTACGAGTGCTTTGACGTACGAGCGCTTTGACGTACGAGCGCTTTGACGTACGAGCGCTTTGACGTACGAGTGCTTTGACGTACGAGTGCTTTGACGTACGAGCGCTTTGACGTACGAGTGCTTTGACGTACGAGTGTTTTGATGTAACAGTGTTTTGATGTAACAGTGCTTGGACGTACGAGTGCTTTGATGTACGAGCGCTTTGACGTACGAGTGTTTTGACGTACGAGTGCTTTGACGTACGAGTGTTTTGACGTACGAGTGCTTTGACGTACGAGCGCTTTGACGTACGAGTGCTTTGATGTACGAGCGTTTTGACGTACGAGTGCTTTGACGTACGAGCGCTTTGACGTACGAGTGCTTTGACGTACGAGCGCTTTGATGTACGAGTGCTTTGACGTACGAGTACTTTGACGTACGAGTGCTTTGACGTACGAGTGCTTTGACGTACGAGTGCTTTGACGTAGGAGTGCTTTGACGTACGAGCGCTTTGACGTACGAGTGCTTTGATGTACAAACGCTTTGACGTACGAGTGCTTTGATGTACGAGTGCTTTGACGTACGAGTACTTTGACGTACGAGTGCTTTGACGTACGAGTGTTTTGATGTAACAGTGCTTTGACGTACGAGTGCTTTGACGTACGAGTGCTTTGACGTAGGAGTGCTTTGACGTACGAGCGCTTTGACGTACGAGTGCTTTGATGTACAAACGCTTTGACGTACGAGTGCTTTGACGTGCGAGCGCTTTGACGTACGAGTGCTTTGACGTATGAGTGCTTTGATGTACGAGCGCTTTGATGTACGAGTGTTTTGACGTACGAGTGCTTTGACGTACGAGTGCTTTGACGTACGAGCGCTTTGACGTACGAGTGATTTGACGTACGAGTGCTTTGATGTAACAGTGCTTTGACGTACGAGTGCTTTGACGTACGAGTGCTTTGACGTGCGAGCGCTTTGATGTAGGAGTGCTTTGATGTAGGAGTGTTTTGACGTACGAGTGCTTTGACGTACGAGTGCTTTGACGTACGAGCGCTTTGATGTACGAGTGCTTTGACGTACGAGTACTTTGACGTACGAGTGCTTTGACGTACGAGTGTTTTGATGTAACAGTGCTTTGACGTACGAGTGCTTTGACGTACGAGTGCTTTGACGTAGGAGTGCTTTGACGTACGAGCGCTTTGACGTACGAGTGCTTTGATGTACAAACGCTTTGACGTACGAGTGCTTTGATGTACGAGTGCTTTGACGTACGAGTACTTTGACGTACGAGTGCTTTGACGTACGAGTGTTTTGATGTAACAGTGCTTTGACGTACGAGTGCTTTGACGTACGAGTGCTTTGACGTACGAATGCTTTGACGTACGAGCGCTTTGACGTACGAGTGCTTTGACGTACGAGCGCTTTGACGTACGAGTGCTTTGACGTACGAGCGCTTTGACGTACGAGTGCTTTGACGTACGAGCGCTTTGACGTACGAGTGCTTTGACGTACGAGCGCTTTGACGTACGAGTGCTTTGACGTACGAGCGCTTTGACGTACGAGTGCTTTGACGTACGAGTGCTTTGATGTACGAGTGCTTTGACGTACGAGCGCTTTGACGTACGAGTGCTTTGACGTACGAGTGCTTTGTTGTACGAGTACTTTGATGTAACAGTGCTTTGATGTACGAGTGCTTTGACGTACGAGTGCTTTGACGTACGAGTGCTTTGACGTACGAGCGCTTTGACGTACGAGTGCTTTGACGTACGAGTGCTTTGACGTACGAGTGCTTTGACGTACGAGTGCTTTGACGTACGAGTACTTTGATGTAACAGTGCTTTGATGTACGAGTGCTTTGACGTACGAGTGCTTTGACGTACGAGCGCTTTGACGTACGAGTGCTTTGACGTACGAGTGCTTTGACGTACGAGTGCTTTGACGTACGAGTACTTTGACGTACGAGTGCTTTGACGTACGAGTACTTTGACGTACGAGTGCTTTGACGTACGAGCGCTTTGACGCACGAGTGCTTTAACGTACGAGTGCTTTGACGTACGAGTGCTTTGATGTACGAGTGCTTTGACGTACGAGTACTTTGACGTACGAGTGCTTTGACGTACGAGTGTTTTGATGTAACAGTGCTTTGATGTACGAGCGCTTTGACGTACGAGCGCTTTGACGTACGAGTGCTTTGACGTACGAGTGCTTTGATGTACGAGTGCTTTGACGTACGAGCGCTTTGACGTACGAGTGCTTTGACGTACGAGCGCTTTGACGTACGAGTGCTTTGACGTACGAGTGCTTTGACGTACGAGTGCTTTGACGTACGAGTGCTTTGTTGTACGAGTGCTTTGACGTACGAGTGCTTTGACGTACGAGTGCTTTGACGTACGAGCGTTTTGACGTACGAGTGCTTTGACGTACGAGTGCTTTGATGTACGAGCGCTTTGACGTACGAGTGTTTTGACGTACGAGTGCTTTGACGTACGAGCGCCTTGACGCACGAGCGCTTTGGATTACCAAGCACGTTACCGGAACGAATATATTGCTCGCAATCCGAGGTTTTTTTTTTTACCGTTAATAGGGGAACGCATTTTTACGCTTACCTAACGCAGACGCGGACTGCGCAATGCAGCCCTACGCGCGATTCACCCGTCGCAGTTTGGACACGCGCCTGGCAGGGAGTAAAGCGGTGGCCCTGTACACACAGGAGCAGCCTCACGCGTGAGTCCCGCCACCTGTGCTTTGCCCGGGATATTCGATCGTATTTGATGGTGGCGGTGATGGCGTCTCAGAGCGAGCGGGCGAGCGGGCGGGCGGGCGGGCGAACGCAGGAGACCATCGGGATGCTACTGGATACTTGTGCCACCCTGCACGCGCCTCAAGCCTTAGGTTCAGGCCCCGCGCGTTAAACATCGTCCGGAGCGCTGCCCCCGAAAACCTGAGCTTCACCCCCTGTACATCACTGTTTCATCATTCGATGGCGGTGCATGCTCTTTGGTTAAGTCACGTGCGTCAAAATAAAAAAAAAGATTCAAGTTAATCAAATCGCGACGTTTCGGAGGCAACACAAGCTTCCGCCGCTCGGTGATTTTTGTTACTAGCAACAGCAAAATCACGGCGATTTTGCCGCGCTTTAGCCACCCGGCGCTCCGCTCGTTGTTGTGAGCGTCGCTCCTCCGCCCTCCGTTGTTGTTGGAGGGCGACTGCCTCCAACTGCCCAGTAGCGTCCTTCACGAGCCTCCTCCGCAGAGGCCGATCTTGACACCGCTGGTACCAGTCATCGGCAAGTCCGCTCAGCTCCACGTCCTCCTGTACCACATCACTCCATCTCTTCTCTAGCCCGTGCCGCGCCCGCTTAGCCCCCTCGATCCGGCCGAACAAAAGCTGTTTGGGCATGCGGTGGCTGGGCATGCGGGCTACATGACCCAGCCAACGCAGACTTGCCTGCCGGAGGAGCTCACCAATGGGACCGTGCCCAGATCTTTCAAGGATTTGTGAGCTCCTCACACAATCCAGCCTGGTTAAACCCAGGATGGATCGTAGGCAGGCTAGCCTAAATGTTTCTAACCGGCGAAGATGTTCCATTAGGGGGGTCCACGTTTCGCAAGCGTAGAGAAAGGAGGGAATGACCGTGGCCGAGAAGACCTGAAGCTTAGTGCGGAGCGACAGACCAGGTAGCTTCCACACAGCGTTACGCAACCGATGAAAAGATATTGCCGCTCGACTGATTCGGAGTGAGACCTCTGCTGTTAAACTGGAGATGGTCATAAGCACACTGCCCAGGTATGGGAAACTCTCCACTCTCTCCACAACTGCCCCATCACCGATTGGGAGTTGTGGGGTGGAGTGTCCGATGGTACAAAATACCCAGGCAGGTGCTTAGTTTTGGTGGGGCTGATGGTAAGGCCCCATCTCTCAGTAGCACGCTCCAGTCTCAGCAGCAGTGTCTCCAACTCCTCCTCTGAATGAGCAGCTATTACCAAATCATCGGCATACATAATGTGGTTGAGCAATAGGGAGCCATCCCTTGACCGCACCCGGGCATCGATCAGCCTCCCATTATATCTGTACCATATGGAGATTCCCCCGGTAAAGCTATTGAAGGCTTCACGAACTACGTGGTCAAAATAGATGTTAAATAATGTGGGAGCCAGAGGACATCCCTGTCACACCCCAAGGTGTACAGGGAATGGCTCTGACTCCCGGCCACGTAGTTTTACCCGGGCCCGCTCACCATCATGAAGGTCCTTAATGATCATGAGCAACCCAGAGCCCAGGCCTAGTGATGGTATCATAGGCTTTGACCAGGTCAATAAAGCAGAGATGTAGGTCTTGCTGGAATTCCCTACACTTCTGCTGTAGCAGACGGACAGAAAATATAGCATCTGTGCAGGATCGCCCTTTCCTGAAACCGCATTGGGGCTCCGCAAGCCTCTCCTCAGCGTGCCTGGTAAGGCGATGTTGAATAATCCTTGCCAGGACCTTTCCCGGCACACTGAGGAGTGAGATACCCCTGTAGTTGTTACAGTCTGTGCGGTCCCCCTTCTTAGAGAGGGGGACCACCAGGGCATCGTTCCAATCCTGCGGAACCCGTCCAGTGGTCCAGACTGTTGTTATGATGTCATATAGGGCAGTCTGTGCACAATCGCCACCCTCCCTCAGCATTTCGCTTGGGAGATCATCTCTGCCCGCTGCCTTTCCTGGTCTCAGACTCCGGATCGCCTTCAGTACTTCCTCAACAGATGGCACCTCAGCCAGCCACTCACAAGGGGTGACTTCTTCCAATATTTGAGGCAACGCAGCCTCAGCAGGGTCATCCCCACTTTGTGCCACGATGTTTTCCTAGCTGAGGGATTTTCCCTCCCCCAGTACCTCACAGAAATGCTCAGCAAATCTGCGAACCTGTTCCTTGGGGTCGGAGATTGGATCACCATTTTTTCCCCTAATGATGGTAATAGGTGTGGCGCTGCAGGTTACTTTTTTGATGGAGTTAAATAGAGATTTGAGATCGCGGGCCACTGAGGCAGACTCCATCTCCTCAGCAACCCGCGACCACAACCCATCCTTGAAGCGCCTCACAGCTCTCCGAACCTCTGAGCGAAGGCTGCGGTAAGCCTCCTCATTCTCTGACGTGAGATTCTGTAGCCGATGACAGTGGGCCTGTCGCTTTTTCTCAACTATCCTGAACACCTCCTCTGTCAGCCAGGGTCTCTGGGGAGGTCTGGACCGCGTACCTAAAGCAGCCAATGCAGCTGCATGAGTGACAGTCCTACACCTCGCCCATTTACCCTCGACATCAGGAGGAGTGGGGGACGATGCCAATCCCAGCCGCAAGCGATGATGAAATTCTTGCTTGCAACTTTCATCAGAAAACTGAGACCAGGCCACTTTAGGTTGGAATGGGGTCTTGGGTGTACACCCACCACCAGAGAGGAAGAATGGCAGGCGTATTTTACAGATGACAAGTCGATGGTCAGAGGGCAGATCAGCTCCACAGTAGGTCCTGGTGTCAAGGACATGGGCTCGCATCCGCTGGTCCATCACTATGTAGTCCAGCAGATGTTCTTGCTTGGACCCGGCATGCATCCATGATGTTGTGTGGATGCGCCGATACCGGAACAGCGTGTTAGTAATTACAAGCCCATGGGCTGCACAAAAATCTAGCAGCCACCTACCGTTGTTATTGAGCTGATCTGGCCCATGCCCTCCAATCACTCCAGACCAGGTGCCAGCATCATGACCAACTCGGGCATTGAAGTCACCCAACAAGATGACTCTATCCCAAGGGGCCACTTTAGCCAGCACCTGTGACAGGAGGTCATAGAAGTCATCTGACTCATCAGCTTTGCCTGCATCCCTCCACGGATGTTCATCTTCGGTGGGGGTATAAGTAACCACGACCACCATTCCTCGCCTCCGGTTGATGGGAAGGCGAGCCCAAAGTAGCCTGGGGCTTACAGCTTCCCACACCTCACCGCCACGCTCCCACGCCCCCTTCATTCTTTTGTTCAAAAGAAGAGCCACACCCTGTTGTTTGGCAGTCTGCTGCCCCGAGTAGAGGACTGTCCACCCCTCATGGTGGCAGGAGCCAGAACCGGTCCACCGGACCTCCTGAATGCCACAGAGATCCAGGCGGTACCGGTCCAGCTCCCGACAGAGGAGTGGCAGCCTCTCCTCCGCAGTGAGCGTTCGAACATTCCACGTGGCCACACGAAGTGGCTTTTCGTTGTTTCTGGAGGAGCCCCGAGGGTAGAGATTCAATCTCCTGGCTCCGCCAATTGGGGTTTGGCCAGGAGACATCATTAAAATGCAAATCAATTTATAACATTTATGACATGCGTTTTTCCGGATTTTGTTGTTGTTATTCTGTCTCTCACTGTTCAAATAAACCTGCCATTAAAATTATAGACTGATCATTTCTTCGTCAGTGGGCAAACGTACAAAATCAGCAGGGGATCAAATACTTTTTTTCCCCCAACACTGTAGACATTTTAGACGCGGTTCAGTGATAAATTTTTGAAGGTACACACACACACACAGGGAGGCTCCCTTCTACACACAATCACAGGCGTGAAGTGCAGCATTCTCATACCTCAGGGTACATCAACACACCCATCGCTTGCACAATCAAAACACGCACACACTCACCCACAGCTAGACACACACACACAGACACTATGACTCACACACACTCCCACACACACTCACCTATACACACACACACTCACACACACCTACACACACTCCCACACACGCTCACCTATACACACACACACCTACACACACACTCACACACACACCTACACACACCTATACATACACATACATACACACACACCTACACACACCTATACACACACACCTATACACACACACCTACACACACTCACACACACCTATACATACACATAAACACTCACACACACACCTATACACATACTCACGCACATACCAACACACTCACACACACCTACACACACACACACCTATACACACTCACATACAGCTACACACCTACACACACAGACACCATGACTCACACACACTCCCACACACACACACCTACACACACTCCTATACATACACATACATACACACACTCACACACCTATACACACACTCACACACAGCTACACACCCATACACACAGACACCATGACTCACACACACTCCCACACACACTCACCTATACACACACACATACACACACCTACACACACACTCACACACACCTACACACACTCACACACACCTATACATACACATACATACACATACACACTCACACACACACCTATACACATACTCACACACATACTCACAGACTCACACACACTCACACCTACAACAACAACAACAACAACCGCCATTCGCCACTAAGTGGCGGTGACGTCACCACGACGCTTGTGCCAGGCTATGTGCACCCTGAGGCCACGTGAAGTGTCGAACGCCCGCTGGCAGGAGGTCACGGGGCAGACCCAGGTGCCACGGGTCGACTGACTGAGATGACTGGCTGATGCACCACCTGTGCCCCCTACTGTGCCAACCTGCTGTGCTTTAGCCACCCGGCGCTCCGCTCGCTGTTGTGAGCGTCGCTCCTCCGCCCTCCGTTGTTGTTGGAGGGCGACTGCCTCCAACTGCCCAGTAGCATCCTTCACGAGCCTCCTCCACAGAGGCCGATCTTGACACCGCTGGTACCAGTCATCGGCAAGTCCACTCAGCTCCACGTCCTCCTGTACCACATCACTCCATCTCTTCTCTAGCCCGTGCCGCGCCCGCTTAGCCCCCTCAATCCGGCCAAACAAAAGCTGTTTCGGCATGCGGTGGCTGGGCATGCGGGCTACATGACCCAGCCATCGCAGCCTTGCCTGCCGGAGGAGCTCACCGATGGGACCCTGCCCAGATCTTTCAAGGATTTGTGAGCTCCTCACACAATCCAGTCTGGTTAAACCCAGGATGGATCGTAGGCAGGCCAGCCTAAATGTTTCTAACCGGCGAAGATGTTCCATTAGGGGGGTCCACGTTTCGCAAGCATAGAGAAGGGAGGGAATGACCGTGGCCGAGAAGACCTGAAGCTTAGTGCGGAGCGACAGACCAGGTAGCTTCCACACAGCGTTACGCAACCGATGAAAAGATATTGCCGCTCGACTGATTCGGAGTGAGACCTCTGCTGTTAAACTGGAGCCAGTCATAAGCACACTGCCCAGGTATGGGAAACTCTCCACTCTCTCCACAACTGCCCCATCACCGATTGGGAGTTGTGGTGGTGGAGTGTCCGATGGTACAAAATACCCAGGCAGGTGCTTAGTTTTGGTGGGGCTGATGGTAAGGCCCCACCTCTTAGTGGCATGCTCCAGTCTCAGCAGCAGCGTCTCCAACTCCTCCTCTGACTGAGCAGCTATTACCAAGTCATCAGCATACATAACGTGGTTGAGCAATAGGGAGCCATCCCTTGACCGCACCCGGGCATCGATTAGCCTCCCATTATATCTGTACCATATGGAGATTCCCCCGGTACAGCTATTGAAGGCTTCACGAACTACGTGGTCAAAATAGATGTTAAATAATGTGGGAGCCAAAGGACATCCCTGTCGCACCCCAAGGTGTACAGGGAATGGCTCTGACTCCCGGCCACGTAGTTTTACACACTCACACATACCAACACACTCACACACACCTACACACACACACCTATACACACACTCACACACAGCTACACACCTACACACACAGACACCATGACTCACACACACTCCCACACACACACACACCTATACACACACACATACACACACCTACACACACACACCTACACACACTCACACACACCTATACATACACACTCACACACACACCTATACACATACTCACACACATACTCACAGACTCACACACACTCACACCTACACACACATACACACACATACACACACCTACACACACACCTACACACACCTATACACACACACCTACACACACATACACACACTCGCACACACTCACACACACCTATACATACACATACATACACATAGACACTCACACACACACCTATACACATACTCACACACATACTCACAGACTCACACACACTCACACCTACACACACACTCACACATACCAACACCTACACACACACCTATACACACACTCACACACAGCTACACACCTACACACACAGACACCATGACTCACACACACTCCCACACACACACACACCTATACACACACACACCTATACACACTCCTATACATACACATAAATACACACTCACACACCTATACACACACTCACACACAGCTACACACACACTCACACACAGCTACACACACACTCACACACCTACACACACTCACACACAGCTACACACCTACACACACTCACACACACTTATACATACACATACATACACATACATACACACACACTCACCTACACACACACACAGACACCATGACTCACACACACACTCCCACACACACACACTCCCACACACACACACCTATACACACACACACCTACACACACTCACACACACCTATACATACACATACATACACACACTCACCTACACACCTACACACACACACAGACACCATGACTCACACACACTCCCACGCACACACACACCTATACACACACACCTACACACACTCACACACACCTATACACACACACACCTATACACACACACACCTATACATACACATACATACACACACATACACACACACTCACCTACACACACACCTATACACACCTATACACACATACATACACATACATACACACTCACACACAGATTCACACACACACATACACACACCTACACACACACACACACCTATACATACACATACACACACATACACACACCTACACACACACCTACACACACCTACACACACACCTATACACACACATACATACACATACATACACACACACTCACACACATACTCACAGACTCACACACACACACCCACACACACCACACACACACACCTACAACAACAACAACCGCCATTCGCCACTAAGTGGCGGTGACGTCACCACGACGCTTGTGCCAGGCCATGTGCACCTTGAAGCCACGTGAAGTGTCGAACACCCGCTGGCAGGAGGTCACGGGGCAGACCCAGGTGCCATGGGTCGACACACCTACACACACCTATACACACTCCTATATACATACACACTCACTCACACACTCACACATTCACCCACTCACTCACCCACTCACTCACACACTCACTCACACACTCACTCACACACTCACTCACCCACTCACCCACTCACTCACCACTCACCCACTCACTCACTCATACACTCACACACACTCACACACACACTCACTCACACACTCACTCAATCACTCACACACTCACTCACTCACACACTCACTCACACACAATCACCCACTCACTCACTCACCACTCACTCACACACTCACTCACACACTCACCCACTCACTCACACACTCACACACTCACCCACTCACTCACCCACCCACTCACTCACTCACACACTCACTCACCCACTCACCCACTCACTCACCACTCACCCACTCACTCACTCACACACTCACACACACTCACACACACTCACACACTCACTCACACACTCACTCACCCACTCACCCATTCACTCACTCACTCACCACTCACACACTCACTCACTCATACACTCACTCACACACTCACCCACTCACTCACACACTCACACACTCACCCACTCACTCACCCACTCACTCACTCACACACTCACTCACACACTCACTCCACACACTCACTCACCCACTCATCCACTCACTCACCACTCACACACTCACTCACTCACACACTCACACACACTCACTCACACACACACACACCCACTCACCCATTCACTCACTCACTCACCACTCACACACTCACTCACTCATACACTCACTCACACACTAACACACTCACTCACTCATACACTCACTCACTCACACACTCACACACACTCACACACTCACTCACTCATACACTCACTCACACACTCACTCATACACTCACTCACCACTCATACACTCACTCATACACTCACTCACACACTCACACACACTATAACATACTCACTCACCACCACTCACCACTACTCACCACCACTCACCACCACTCACTCACCACACTCACCACCACTCACTCACCACCACTCACCACTTACCACACTCACCACACTCACTCACTCGCACACTCACTCACATACTCAGTCACTCACTCACTCACCACCACTCACTCACACACTCACCACCACTCACCACTCATTCACCACTCACCACTCACTCACACACTCACTCACATACTCAGTCACTCACTCACTCACCACCACTCACTCACACATTCACCACACTTACCCACCCACCACTCATTCACCACCACTCATTCACCACTCATTCACCACTCACTCACCACTCACCACCACTCACCACACTCACCACCACTCACCACTCATTCACCACCACTCATTCACCACTCATTCACCACTCACTCACCACTCACCACACTCACTCACACACTCACTCACCCACTCACCCATTCACTCACTCACTCACCACTCACACACTCACTCACTCATGCACTCACTCACACACTAACACACTCACTCACTCATACACTCACTCACTCACACACTCACACACACTCACACACTCACTCACTCATACACTCACTCACACACTCACTCATACACTCACTCACCACTCATACACTCACTCATACACTCACTCACACACTCACACACACTATAACATACTCACTCACCACCACTCACCACTACTCACCACCACTCACCACCACTCACTCACCACACTCACCACCACTCACTCACCACCACTCACCACTTACCACACTCACCACACTCACTCACTCGCACACTCACTCACATACTCAGTCACTCACTCACTCACCACCACTCACTCACACACTCACCACCACTCACCACTCATTCACCACTCACCACTCACTCACACACTCACTCACATACTCAGTCACTCACTCACTCACCACCACTCACTCACACATTCACCACACTTACCACCACTCACCACTCATTCACCACCACTCATTCACCACTCATTCACCACTCACTCACCACTCACCACCACTCACCACACTCACCACCACTCACCACTCATTCACCACCACTCATTCACCACTCATTCACCACTCACTCACCACTCACCACCACTCACCACACTCACCACCACTACTCACTCACCACTCACCACACTCATCACCACTCACCACACTCACCACCACTCACCACTTACTCACCACACGCACACTCACTCACTCACACACTCACTCACTTACCACCACTCACTTACCACTCACTCACCACTCTGCTCACCACTCACTCACCACTCACTCACTCACCACTCACTCACCACTCTACTCACCACTCACACCATCACTCACCACTCACTCACCACTCTGCTCACCATCATTCACCACTCACTCATAACTCACACCATCACTCACCACTCACTCACCATCACTCACCACTCACTCATTCAACACTCACTCAGCACCACTCACCACACTCACCACCACTCACTCACCACCACTCACCACACTCACCACACTCGCTCACCACTCACCACTCACACACTCACCACACTCACCACACTCACTCACACACACACTCACCACTCACTCACCACACTCACCACCACTCACCACACTCACCAGTCACTCACCACACTCACTCACCACACTCACTCACCACTCACACACTCACTCACCACACTCACCACCACTCACCACACTCACCATACTCACTCACCACTCACACACTCACTCACCACACTCATACACACACACACTCACCACCACTCACCACACTCACCACTCATTCACCACACTCACCACACACTCACTCACCACTCACTCACCACACTCACCACACTCACCACTCACACCACCACTCACTACACTCACCACTCTGTTCACCACTCACCACACCACCACACTCACCACTCACCACTCACACCACCACTCACTCACTCACCACCACTCTGCTCACCACTCACACCATCACTCACCACTCACACCACCACTCACCACTCACTCACCACCACTCACTCACTCACCACTCACACACCACTCACTCACCACTCACCACACTCACTCACCACTCACACCATCACTCACTACACTCACCACTCTGCTCACCACTCACACCACCACTCACACCATCACTCACTACACTCACCACCACACACTCACCACACTCACCATCACTCACCACTCACTCACCACTCACACACCACTCACTCACCACTCACCACACTCACTCACCACTCACACCATCACTCACTACACTCACCACTCTGCTCACCACTCACACCACCACTCACACCATCACTCACTACACTCACCACCACACACTCACCACACTCACCATCACTCACCACTCACTCACCACTCTGCTCACCTTACTCGCAGCGCGGTGACGTCACGAGTTCCTGGACTTGGTCGACTTCCGCTTCCGAATTCCGCAACCACAGCGGGCGGGGGGCGGGGCTGAGGCTTAGGGGCGGGGCTAGTGGGAGAGGGGCGGGGCTAGTGGGAGAGGGGCGGGGCTAGTGGGAGAGGCCGGGCTCGGGGGAAAGGGGCGGGGCTAGTGGGTGGAGGGGCTTGGCGTAGAGGGGCGGGGGCTAGGTTGGGCAGGGCGGGGCTAAGTGGGGCAGGGGCGGGGCTAATTGTGGCGGGGCGGAGCCAGGAGGAGGGGCGGGGCTAGCTATAAGAAGGGCGTGATTAAGAGGAAGGTGGGGCGTGGTTAGGGAAATGGGCGTGACTAAAGGGGAGAGGCGGAGCTCACAAAGAGGGGCGGGAGTGTACGGGTGGGAGGGGTGGGGCTAACTGGGGGAGGGGCGCGGGGCTGGTTGCAGGGGCGGGCCAGATGTGATGAAGGGCGGGGCCAATG
The DNA here is from genome assembly GCF_048934315.1 of Petromyzon marinus. Classification (NCBI taxonomy): domain Eukaryota; kingdom Metazoa; phylum Chordata; class Hyperoartia; order Petromyzontiformes; family Petromyzontidae; genus Petromyzon; species Petromyzon marinus. The sequence continues at coordinate 3,475,297 of NC_133743.1, forward strand.
GGCGGGGCTATGGCTGGATGGGCGTGGTTAATGGAAGTGGCTTCGCGCGTGGGGGGCGTGGTTACGAAGGGAGAGGGCGGGGCATAAGACGTGGTCAAGCCGTTGTCCGACGTTCTAGGCACGGACCAACTGGCTCCCCCGTACAAGCAGCAGCCCACCGCCTCTCTCTAGCGCGGCCTGAGGCGGCACTTGCAGGGCTGCGCCTCTAGGGAGGCAGAGAGACGCGTGGGGGTGTGGGAATGGGGGATACAAAGACGGCCGGGCGGGCGTGGTGCTGTGAGTGAGCGTGTGAGTGAGTTGGTGAGTGGGTGGGTGAGTGGGTGGGTGGGTGGGTGAGTGAGTGGGTGGGTGAATGGGTGGGTGGGTGAGTGAGTGGGTGGGTGAATGGGTGGGTGGGTGAGTAGGTGGGTGGGTGAGTGAGTGGGTGGGTGGGTGAGTGAGTGGGTGGGTGGGTGAGTGGGTGGGTGAATGGGTGGGTGGGTGAGTGGGTGGATGGGTGGGTGAATGGGTGGGTGGTTGAGTGAGTGGGTGGGTGAGTGGGTGGGTGGGTGAGTGGGTGGGTGAGTGGGTGGGTGGGTGGGTGAGTGAGTGGGTGGGTGAGTGGGTGGGTGGGTGGGTGAGTGGGTGGGTGAGTGAGTGAGTGGGTGGGTGAGTGAGTGAGTGGGTGGGTGGGTGAGTGTGTGGGTGGGTGAGTGGGTGAGTGAGTGGGTGAGTGGGTGGGTGAGTGAATGGGTGGGTGGGTGGGTGAGTGAGTGAGTGGGTGAGTGAGTGGGTGGGTGAATGGGTAGGTGGGTGAGTGAGTGGGTGGATGGGTGAGTGGGTGGGTGAGTGAGTGAGTGAGTGGGTGGGTGGGTGAGTGGGTGGGTGAGTGGGTGGGTGGGTGAGTGAGTGGGTGGGTGGGTGAGTGAGTGGGTGGGTGAGTGGGTGGGTGGGTGAGTGGGTGGGTGAGTGAGTGAGTGGGTGGGTGAGTGAGTGAGTGGGTGGGTGGGTGAGTGTGTGGGTGGGTGAGTGGGTGAGTGAGTGGGTGAGTGGGTGGGTGAGTGAATGGGTGGGTGGGTGGGTGAGTGAGTGAGTGGGTGAGTGAGTGGGTGGGTGGGTGAATGGGTGGGTGGGTGGGTGAGTGAGTGGGTGGGTGGGTGGGTGAGTGGGTGGGTGAGTGAGTGAGTGGGTGGGTGAGTGGGTCGGTGGGTGAGTGAGTGAGTGGGTGGGTGAGTGGGTGGGTGGGTGAGTGGGTGAGTGAGTGGGTGAGTGGGTGGGTGGGTGAATGGGTGGGTGGGTGAGTGAGTGAGTGGGTGAGTGGGTGGGTGGGTAGGTGAATGGGTGGGTGGGTGAGTGAGTGAGTGGGTGAGTGAGTGGGTGGGTGGGTGAGTGGGTGGGTGGGTAGGTGAGTGGGTGGGTGGGTGAGTGAGTGAGTGGGTGGGTGGGTGAGTGGGTGGGTGGGTGAGTGGGTGGGTGGGTGGGTGAGTGAGTGAGTGGGTGGGTGAGTGGGTGGGTGGGTGAGTGAGTGGGTGGGTGGGTGAGTGGGTGGGTGAATGGGTGGGTGGGTGAGTGGGTGGGTGGGTGAGTGAGTGGGTGGGTGGGTGAGTGAGTGGGTGGGTGGGTGGGTGAGTGGGTGGGTGAATGGGTGGGTGGGTGAGTGGGTGGATGGGTGGGTGAATGGGTGGGTGGTTGAGTGAGTGGGTGGGTGGGTGAGTGGGTGGGTGGGTGAGTGGGGTGGGTGAGTGAGTGGGTGGGTGGGTGAGTGAGTGGGTGGGTGAGTGGGTGGGTGGGGTGAGTGGGTGGGTGAGTGAGTGAGTGAGTGGGTGAGTGAGTGAGTGGGTGAGTGTGTGGGTGGGTTATTGGGTGAGTGAGTGGGTGAGTGGGTGGGTGAGTGAATGGGTGGGTGGGTGAGTGAGTGAGTGGGTGAGTGAGTGGGTGGGTGGTTGAATGGGTAGGTGGGTGAGTGAGTGGGTGGGTGGGTGAGTGGGTGGGTGAGTGAGTGAGTGAGTGGGTGGGTGGTGAGTGGGTGGGTGAGTGGGTGGGTGGGTGAGTGAGTGGGTGGGTGGGTGAGTGAGTGGGTGGGTGAGTGGGTGGGTGGGTGAGTGGGTGGGTGAGTGAGTGAGTGGGTGGGTGAGTGAGTGAGTGGGTGGTGGGTGGGTGAGTGTGTGGGTGGGTGGGTGGGTGAGTGGGTGGGTGGGTGAGTGAGTGAGTGGGTGGGTGAGTGGGTGGGTGGGTGAGTGAGTGGGTGGTGGAGTGGGTGGGTGGGTGAGTGGGTGGGTGAGTGAGTGAGTGGGTGGGTGGGTGAGTGAGTGGGTGGGTGAATGGGTGGGTGGGTGAGTGAGTGGGTGGGTGAATGGGTGGGTGGGTGAGTGGGTGGGTGGGTGAGTGAGTGGGTGGGTGGGTGAGTGAGTGGGTGGGTGGGTGAGTGGGTGGGTGAATGGGTGGGTGGGTGAGTGGGTGGATGGGTGGGTGGGTGAGTGAGTGGGTGGGTGAATGGGTGGGTGGGTGAGTGAGTGGGTGGGTGAATGGGTGGGTGGGTGAGTGGGTGGGTGGGTGAGTGAGTGGGTGGGTGGGTGAGTGAGTGGGTGGGTGGGTGAGTGGGGTGGTGAATGGGTGGGTGGGTGAGTGGGTGGATGGGTGGGTGAATGGGTGGGTGGTTGAGTGAGTGGGTGGGTGGGTGAGTGGGTGGGGTGGGTGAGTGGGTGGGTGAGTGAGTGGGTGGGTGGGTGGGTGAGTGAGTGGGTGGGTGAGTGGGTGGGTGGGTGGGTGAGTGGGTGGGTGAGGTGAGTGAGTGGGTGGGTGAGTGAGTGAGTGGGTGGGTGGGTGAGTGTGTGGGTGGGTGAGTGGGTGAGTGAGTGGGTGAGTGGGTGGGTGAGTGAATGGGTGGGTGGGTGGGTGAGTGAGTGAGTGGGTGAGTGAGTGGGTGGGTGAATGGGTAGGTGGGTGAGTGAGTGGGTGGATGGGTGAGTGGGTGGGTGAGTGAGTGAGTGAGTGGGTGGGTGGGTGAGTGGGTGGGTGAGTGGGTGGGTGGGTGAGTGAGTGGGTGGGTGGGTGAGTGAGTGGGTGGGTGAGTGGGTGGGTGGGTGAGTGGGTGGGTGAGTGAGTGAGTGAGTGGGTGGGTGAGTGAGTGAGTGGGTGGGTGGGTGAGTGTGTGGGTGGGTGAGTGGGTGAGTGAGTGGGTGAGTGGGTGGGTGAGTGAATGGGTGGGTGGGTGGGTGAGTGAGTGAGTGGGTGAGTGAGTGGGTGGGTGGGTGAATGGGTGGGTGGGTGGGTGAGTGAGTGGGTGGGTGGGTGGGTGAGTGGGTGGGTGAGTGAGTGAGTGGGTGGGTGAGTGGGTCGGTGGGTGAGTGAGTGAGTGGGTGGGTGAGTGGGTGGGTGGGTGAGTGGGTGAGTGAGTGGGTGAGTGGGTGGGTGGGTGAATGGGTGGGTGGGTGAGTGAGTGAGTGGGTGAGTGGGTGGGTGGGTAGGTGAATGGGTGGGTGGGTGAGTGAGTGAGTGGGTGAGTGAGTGGGTGGGTGGGTGAGTGGGTGGGTGGGTGGGTGAGTGGGTGGGTGGGTGAGTGAGTGAGTGGGTGGGTGGGTGAGTGGGTGGGTGGGTGATGTGGGTGGGTGGGTGGGTGAGTGAGTGAGTGGGTGGGTGAGTGGGTGGGTGGGTGAGTGAGTGGGTGGGTGGGTGAGTGGGTGGGTGAATGGGTGAGTGGGTGGGTGGGTGAGTGGTGGGTGGGTGAGTGAGTGGGTGGGTGGGTGGGTGAGTGGGTGGGTGAATGGGTGGGTGGGTGAGTGGGTGGAGGGATGGGTGATGGGTGGGTGTTGAGTGAGTGGGTGGGTGGGTGAGTGGGTGGGTGGGTGAGTGGGTGGGTGAGTGAGTGGGTGGGTGGGTGAGTGAGTGGGTGGGTGAGTGGGTGGGTGGTGTGAGTGGGTGGGTGAGTGAGTGAGTGAGTGGGTGAGTGAGTGAGTGGGTGGGTGAGTGTGTGGGTGGGTTATTGGGTGAGTGAGTGGGTGAGTGGGTGGGTGAGTGAATGGGTGGGTGGGGAGTGAGTGAGTGGGTGAGTGAGTGGGTGGGTGGTTGAATGGGTAGGTGGGTGAGTGAGTGGGTGGGTGGGTGAGTGGGTGGGTGAGTGAGTGAGTGAGTGGGTGGGTGGGTGAGTGGGTGGGTGAGTGGGTGGGTGGTGAGTGGGTGGGTGGGTGAGTGAGTGGGTGGGTGAGTGGGTGGGTGGGTGAGTGGGTGGGTGAGTGTGAGTGGGTGGGTGAGTGAGTGAGTGGGTGGGTGGGTGAGTGTGTGGGTGGGGTGGGTGGGTGAGTGGGTGGGTGGGTGAGTGAGTGAGTGGGTGGGTGAGTGGGTGGGTGGGTGAGTGAGTGGGTGGGTGAGTGGGTGGGTGGGTGGGTGGTGGGTGGGTGAGTGAGTGAGTGGGTGGGTGGGTGAGTGAGTGAGTGGGTGGGTGGGTGAGTGGGTGGGTGGGTGAGTGGGTGGGTGGGTGGGTGAGTGAGTGAGTGGGTGGGTGAGTGGGTGGGTGGGTGGTGAGTGAGTGGGTGGGTGGGTGAGTGGGTGGGTGAATGGGTGGGTGGGTGAGTGGGTGGGTGGGTGAGTGAGTGGGTGGGTGGGAGTGAGTGGGTGGGTGGGTGGGTGAGTGGGTGGGTGAATGGGTGGGTGGGTGAGTGGGTGGATGGGTGGGTGAATGGGTGGGTGGTGGAGTGAGTGGGTGGGTGGGGGTTGGTTGGGTGTGAGTGGGTGGGTGAGTGAGTGGGTGGGTGGGTGAGTGAGTGGGTGGGTGAGTGGGTGGGTGGGTGAGTGGGTGGGTGAGTGAGTGAGTGAGTGGGTGAGTGAGTGAGTGAGTTGGGTGGGTGAGTGTGTGGGTGGGTGAGTGGGTGAGTGAGTGGGTGAGTGGGTGGGTGAGTGAATGGGTGGGTGGGTGAGTGAGTGAGTGGGTGAGTGAGTGGGTGGGTGGTTGAATGGGTAGGTGGGTGAGTGAGTGGGTGGGTGGGTGAGTGGGTGGGTGAGTGAGTGAGTGAGTGGGTGGGTGGGTGAGTGGGTGGGTGAGTGGAGTGTGGGTGGGTGAGTGAGTGGTGGGTGGGTGAGTGAGTGGGGTGGGTGAGTGGGTGGGTGGGTGACTGGGTGGGTGAGTGAGTGAGTGGGTGGGTGAGTGAGTGAGTGGGTGGGTGGGTGAGTGTGTGGGTGGGTGAGTGGGTGAGTGAGTGGGTGAGTGGGTGAGTGGGTGGGTGAGTGAATGGTGTGGGTGGGTGGGTGAGTGAGTGAGTGGGTGAGTGAGTGGGTGGGTGGGTGAATGGGTGGGTGGGTGGGTGAGTGAGTGGGTGGGTGGGTGAGTGGGTGGGTGAGTGAGTGAGTGGGTGGGTGAGTGGGTCGGTGGGTGAGTGAGTGAGTGAGTGGGTGGGTGGGTGGTGAGTGGGTGGGTGGGTGAGTGGGTGAGTGAGTGGGTGAGTGGGTTGGTGGGTGAATGGGTGGGTGGGTGAGTGAGTGAGTGGGTGAGTGGGTGGGTGGGTAGGTGAATGGGTGGGTGGGTGAGTGAGTGAGTGGGTGAGTGAGTGGGTGGGTGGGTGGTGAGTGGTGGTGGGTGTTGTGAGTGGGTGGGGGGTGAGTGAGGGAGTGGGTGGGTGGGTGAGTGGGTGGGTGGGTGGGTGAGTGGGTGGGTGGGTGGGTGAGTGAGTGAGTGGGTGGGTGGGTGAGTGGGTGGGTGAGTGGGTGGGTGGGTGAGTGAGTGGGTGGGTGGGTGGGTGAGTGGGTGGGTGGGTGAGTGGGTGGGTGAGTGAGTGAGTGGGTGGGTGGGTGAGTGAGTGAGTGGGTGAGTGGGTGGGTGGGTGAATGGGTGGGTAGGTGAGTGAGTGAGTGGGTGAGTGAGTGGGTGGGTGAATGGAGTGGGTGGGTGAGTGAGTGGGTGGGTGAGTGGGTGGGTGAGTGAGTGGGTGGGGTGAGTGGGTCGGTGGGTGGGTGAGTGAGTGGGTGGGTGGGTGGGTGAGAACGTGAGTGAGTGGGTGAGTGAGTGAGTGGGTGAGTGGGTGGGTGGGTGGGTGAATGGGTGGGTGGGTGAGTGAGTGGGTGAGTGAGTGAGTGGGTGGGTGGGTGGGTGAGTGGGTGGGTGGGTGGGTAAGTGAGTGAGTGAGTGTGGGTGGTTGAGTGGGTGGGTGGGTGAGTGGGTGGGTGGGTGAGTGAGTGGGTGGGTGAGTGAGTGAGTGAGTGGGTGGGTGAGTGGGTGGGTGGGTGAGTGAGTGAGTGAGTGGGTGAGTGGGTGGGTGGGTGAGTGGGTGGGTGGGTGGGTGAGTGGGTGGGTGGGTGAGTGAGTGGGTGAGTGAGTGTGTGAAAGTGTGAGTGAGTGTATGAGTGAGTGGGTGAGTGTGTGTGTGAGTGAGTGTGTGAGTGAGTGTGTGAGTGAGTGTGTGAGTTTGTGTGTGGGTGAGTGAGTGAGTGAGTGAATGTGTGTGAGTGTGAGTGAGTGTGAGTGTGAGTGATGAGTGTGTGAGTGAGTGTGTGAGTGAGTGTGTGAGTGTGTGAGTGAGTGAGTGTGTGAGTGTGTGAGTTGGTGTGTGAGTGAGTGAGTGAATGTGTGTGTGTGAGTGTGTGAGTGATTGTGTGAGTGAGTGTGTCAGTGAGTGTGAGTGGGTGAGTGTGTGAGTGAGTGAGTGTGTGAGTGGGTGAGTGTGTGAGTGTGTGAGTGAGTGGGTGAGTGGGTGAGTGAGTGGGTGTATGAGTGAGTGGGTGAGTGTGTGAGTGTATGAGTGAGTGTGTGAGTGGGTGAGTGAGTGAGTGTGAGTGAGTGTGTGAGTGAGTGAATGAATGTGTGAGTGAGTGTGTGAGTGAGAGTATGAGTGAGTGTGTGAGTGAATGACTGTGAGTGAGTGTGTGTGTGAGTGTGTGAGTGAGTGAATCTGTGTGTGAGTGTGTGAGTGAGTGTGTGAGGGAGTGAGTGAATGTGTGTGCTGTGAGTGTGACTAAGTGTGTGTGAGTGTGTGAGTAAGTGGTGAGTGAGTGAGTAGTGAGTGAGTTTGTGAGTGTGTGTGTGAGTGAGTGGTCAGTGAGTGGTGAGTGAGTGGGTGAGTGGCTGAGTGAGTGTGTGGGTGAGTGTGTGAGTGAATGTGTGAGTGTGAGTGAATGTAGTGAGTGAGTGTGTGAGTGAGTGAGTGGTGAGTGTGTGAGTGAGTGTGTGAGTGAGTGTGTGAGTGAGTGTGTGAGTGAGTGAGTGAATGTGTGTGTGAGTGTGTATGTGTGAGTGTTGTGAGTGTGTGTGAGTGAGTGAGTGGGTGAGTGAGTGTGTGAGTGAATGTGTGAGTGAGTGTGTGAGGTGAGTGTGTGTGAGTGAGTGAGTGTGTGAGTGAGTGGGTGAGTGTGTGAGTGTGTGTGAGTGTGTGAGTGAGTGAGTGTGTGAGTGAGTGTGTGAGTGAGTGTGTGAGTGAGTGTGTGAGTGAGTGTGTGTGAGTGAGTGAGTGTGTGAGTGAGTGGGTGAGTGTGTGAGTGTGTGTGAGTGTGTGAGTGAGTGAGTGTGTGAGTGAGTGTGTGAGTGAGTGTGTGAGTGAGTGTGTGAGTTTGTGTGTGTGTGAAGTGAGTGAGTGAATGTGTGTATGAGTGTGTGAGTGAGTGTGTGAGTGAGTGAATGTTGTGAGTGAGTGACTGTATAAGTGAGTGTGTGAGTGAGTGAGTGTGTGAGTGAGTGTGAGTGGGTGAGTGTGTGAGTGTGTGAGTGAGTGGGTGAATGTGTGAGTGTCTGAGTGAGTGGGTGAGTGAGTGAGTGGTGAGTGAGTGATTGTGTGAGTGTGTGAGTGAGTGTGTGAGTGAGTGAATGTGTGAGTGAGTGACTGTATGAGTGAGTGTGTGAGTGAGTGAGTGTGTGAGTGAGTGTGAGTGGGTTGAGTGTGTGAGTGAGTGGGTGAATGTGTGAGTGTCTGAGTGAGTGGGTGAGTGAGTGAGTGGTGAGTGAGTGATTGTGTGAGTGTGTGAGTGAGTGAATGTGTGTGTGTGTCTGTGCGTGTGTCCGGCAAAACAACCCACCTACCTCCTCGCGGTGCCGAACGGGCAACTCTGTCGTGGACAGTGCTGTGGGGGGAGATCCAATTTTGATTGGCTCCTCCCCTCATTGCATATGTGTCCACCACAGGGGCTAAACGGGGGCTCTGGACGGGTGCGAGGGGCTGGTAACCCCCCCACCTTCAATTAATTACCACGAAACCACGACTTAAATATGTAACTAATAAGCTTGTGCCGGAGGCCCCGGGGGGCCAGGCGTCTATGACGTCTCCTGGCCAAACCCGAATTGGCGGAGCCAGGAGATTGAATATCTACCCTCGGGGCTACTCCAGAAACAACGAAAAGCCACTACGGGTGGCCACGTGGCATGTTCGAACGCTCACTGCGGAGGAGAGGCTGCCACTCTTCTGTCGGGAGCTGGACCGGTACCGCCTGGATCTCTGTGGCATTCAGGAGGCCCGGTGGACCGGTTCTGGCTCCTGCCACCATGAGGGGTGGACAGTCCTCTACTCGGGGCAGCAGACTGCAAAACAACAGGGAGTGGCTCTTCTTTTGAACAAAAGAATGAAGGGGGCGTGGGAGCGTGGCGGTGAGGTGTGGGAAGCTGTAAGCCCCAGGCTACTTTGGGCTCGCCTTCCCATCAACCGGAGGCGAGGAATGGTGGTCGTGGTTGCTTATGCCCCCACCGAAGATGAACATCCGTGGAGGGATGCAGGCAAAGCCGATGAGTCAGATGTCTTCTATGACCTCCTGTCACAGGTGCTGGCTAAAGTGGCCCCTCGGGATAGAGTCATCATGTTGGGTGACTTCAATGCCCGAGTTGGTCATGATGCTGGCACCTGGTCTGGAGTGATTGGAGGGCATGGGCCAGATCAGCTCAATAACAACGGTAGGAGGCTGCTAGATTTTTGTGCAGCCCATGGGCTTGTAATTACTAACACGCTGTTCCGGTATCGGCGCATCCACACAACATCATGGATGCATGCTGGGTCCAAGCAAGAAGATCTGCTGGACTACATAGTGACGGACCAGCGAATGCGAGCCCATGTCCTTGACACCAGGACCTACCGTGGAGCTGATCTGCCCTCTGACCATCGACTAGTCATCTGTAAGATGCGCCTGCCATTCTTCCACTCCGGTGGTGGGTGTACACCCAGGACCCAATTCCAACCTAAAGTGGCCTGGTCTCAGTTATCTGATGAAAGTTGCAAGCGAGAATTTCATCATCGTTTGCAGCTGGGGTTGACATCGTCCACGACTCCTCCTGATGTCAAGGGTAAATGGGCGAGGTTTAGGACTGTGAATCATGCAGCTGCAATGACTGCTATGGGTACGCGGTCCAGACCTCCCCAGAGACCCTGGCTGACAGAGGAGGTGTTCAGGATGGTTGAGAAACAGCGACAGGCCCACTGTCATCGGCTACAGCATCCCAGGTCAGAGAATGAGGAGGCTTACCACAGCCTTCGCTCGGAGGTTCGGAGAGCCGTGAGGCACTGCAAGGATGGGTGGTGGTCGCGGGTTGCTGAGGAGATGGAGTCTGCCTCAGTGGCCCGCAATCACAAATCTCTATTTAACTCCATCAAAAAAGTAACCTGCAGCACCACACCTATTACCATCATTAGGGGAAAAACGGTGATCCAATCTCCGACACCCAGGAACAGGTTTGCAGATTTGCTGAACATTTCTGTGAGGTCCTGGGGGAGGGAAAATCCCTCAGCCAGGAAAACATCATGGATGACCCTGCTGAGGCTGCGGTGCCTCAAAAATTGGAAGAAGTCACCCCCTGTGAGTGGCTGGCTGAGGTGGCATCTGTTGAGGAAGTACTGAAGGCGATCCGAAGTCTGAGACCAGGAAAGGCAGCAGGCAGAGATGATCTCCCAAGCAAAATGCTGAGGGAGGGTGGCGTTTGTGCACAGACTGCCCTATATGACATCATAACAACGGTCTGGGCCACTGGACGGGTTCCGCAGGATTGGAACGATGCCCTGGTGGTCCCCCTCTTTAAGAAGGGGGACCGCACAGACTGTAACAACGACAGGGGCATCTCACTCCTCAGTGTGCCGGGAAAGGTCCTGCCAAGGATTATTCAGCATCGCCTTACCAGGCACGCTGAGGAGAGGCTTGCGGAGCCCCAATGCGGTTTCAGGAAAGGGCGGTCGTGCACAGATGCCATATTCAGTTTATCACGTTAGGCTTTCACGACCAACATTATTAATTATAAAAGTTTTTGGGGGTGAGATCGCGTTATTTATAAATGTGCCGTAACCCTCCATCACCCCGACACGGCCAAACAGTAAAAAATGCGTCATGTTTACAAAGGACAAAATAGTTCACTACTTTAGCCCCCCACACCGCTGTGTTGTTGTTGTTGAAGAGTGATTCCACGACATTTACAGTTTGAGTTAGTAGTGTGACGTTTCGCTGGTAACTACATCAACCAGCATCATCATCGTCGTCGTCGGGCAATTCGCCAGAATGGTGAAGTCCTCTCCGCTAGCTTCCGGTTTTAAATAGAGCAGCAGTAGTAGTGTGACATCGTCGCAGTGATTAGATAATCGATTGGTGATCAGTCAATGGTTATGATTAGTAATGAGTTGTAGATTAGTAATTAGTTGTAATGTGTATCATCATGATTATATGCTACGTTAGCAATCCGTTAATTAGTATGTTAATTAGTATGTGTTAGTATGTGTTTCCCCTAATTGTAATTTGTGTTTTTTATAATACGCTTCCAAGCCGCACTAAGCCTGTAGCTGTCAGAGCGATTAAAGTTATTTCTATTTCTTTCAATTTCAATGGATTCTCCAGTTAGACTTTGCCAGTAATAATTCCTTTTTACACGACACTTCAACGTTATCAAAAACAACTGTCGGCAGTGGCAGAACATGCTTGTCAACAAGGACACTCAATTGATTTCGATAACGTTGAAGTGTTGTGTAAAAACTAATTATTACTGGCAAAGACTAATTTGGGAAATTGGAGAAACCAAACGACATGTCTCGGACCGCATTCGTGAACACAAAGCAGACCTGAAACACGGTAGGACCAACACCTCGGCCGTGGCAGATCACTGTTACAATTCAGTGGGCTCACATGACATTGACTTCTCCAAGACGGAGGTTCTTTGCAAGCCATCTGGCTACCATGAGAGATTCGTTCATGAGGCTATCCACATATACAAACACAGAGACAATCTCAACCTATAAGATGGATTCTGGCTTAGCAATCATTGGAAGGATTTGATAAACCATTTGGGGTCTTAATTGATTGTTCACGCTTACGGTTACCATGAGACATTCGTTCATGAGGCCATCCACATATACAAACACAGAGACAATTTCAACCGAGAAGATGGATTCTGGGCTTAGCAATCATTGGAAGGATTTGATAAACCATTTGGGGTCTTAATTGATTGTGCACGCTTACGGTTACCATGAGAGATTCGTTCATGCGGCCATCCACATATACAAACACAGAGACAATTTCAACAGAGAAGATGGATTCTGGCTTAGCAATCATTGGAAGGATTTGATAAACCATTTGGGGTCTTAATTGATTGTTCACGCTTACGGTTACCATGAGAGATTCGTTCATGCGGCCATCCACATATACAAACACAGAGACAATTTCAACAGAGAAGATGGATTCTGGCTTAGCAATCATTGGAAGGATTTGATAAACCATTTCGGGTCTTAATTGATTGTTCAAGCTTACGGTGGCTTTCAGACAGCATACATTAATTTTTCGTCTCCCCCCTCCTCTTTTCCGAACATAGATGGACTCGTCCATCTGAACAAACTGTCAAATCGCTCTCCGTGGTGCTAACGTTAAAAAATAAAACGCCACTTTTTTCAAATTTTCTTGCTGTGGTTTTCACACCTGACGATGATGATTGCTGCTTTGTGTTGCAGTAGAAACGTCGTGAGAATTTCATTGTTTTATATTTTTATTATTTAATTGTTTAATATTTGTATTATTTTATTGTTTTATATTTTTATTATTTTATTGTTTCCCTTCTACGTGGTGGCGACTTTACCGAAAGAACCAAGAATAATAATTTTATTGTTTTACAATAATTTCATTGTTTTATATTTTTATTATTTTATTGTTTCCCTTCTACGTGGTGGTGACTTTACCGAAAGAACCAAGAATATTAATTCTAATATTTTATATTTTTATTATTTTATTGTTTCCCTTCTACGTGGTGACTTTACCGAAAGAACCAAGAATATTAATTTTATTGTCTTATATTTTTATTATTTTATTGTTTCCCTTCTACGTGGTGACTTTACCGAAAGAACCAAGAATAATAATTTTATTGTTTTATATTTTTATTATTTTATTGTTTCCCTTCTACATGGCGGTGACTTTACAAAAGAACCAAGAATAATAATTTTATTGTTTTATATTTTTATTATTTAATTGTTTCCCTTCTACATGGTGGTGACTTTACCGAAAGAACCAAGAATAATAATTTGATTGTTTTATATTTTTATTATTTTATTGTTTCCCTTCTACGTGGTGGTGACTTTACCGAAAGAACCAAGAATATAGCGGGAGCCCTCAATAACTCTGATGGTGCGCTGTTTTTGAGTTGTACGCCTTTTGGCGTCTTTTGGTCCAACACCAATGGAGAGACTAAAGGGCTCTAAGAAAATCCGTCTCGGGTGTGGACCAATCAAATTCAAGGACAGTGCCAATATCAATAATATTATTATCAGAGTTGTCTCTTTTTTGTTTGCATTTTGACTGCTTGTGTGTTGTGGTTATTGCAAACATGACTCCTTGAATATAGGTGTCAGTTTTTGCACCAGATAAAAGGGTAAAACACCTATTACTATATCTTGCTACTGGCAAACGAGGTCTCATAATGTAAAGGCTTACGCCGAGCTCTCAATACTCTGATGGTGCGCTGTTTTTTGAGCTGTATATCATTATCAGAGTTGTCGCTTTTTCCATTTAAATCTTTCGCGACTGCAAGGATTCATCTTCTTTGGTTCTTTCGGTAAAGTCACCGCCACCACCACGTAGAATGAGAATAAAAAATAATAAATCGACAAAACACAAACGACGCGGTGATAATGTTCTCGCGGCGTTTCGGCCACAACACAAGCGGCCTTCATCAGGCGAAGGGACGAGACTGAGAGGACGAAACTGCTTGTGTCGTGGTTATTGCAAACCATGGATCCCCCCGTCGAGTGAAGGTGTCAGTTTTAGCGCGCCAGCTAAGAGGGTCAAAAACCTATCGCTGCCGCGGGTGCTGTTTGAAGTCCCATCGGCAGGACGGCTAAAAGTGGTACGGTGCCTTGAGGGCGCGCGGGGGACGCCGTTTGGGGGCTTTGAAGGCTCGTTGCAGGGCTAGTCGGCCAACATTCCAGCACGGCGAGCCCAATGTGGAGAGAAATGCGAAACGTTTGTCCCCGACAAGGCGTTGCGAGGGATTCGTCAAATCGCGGGAGCAGGAAGTCGTAAGACGGCGTCACCTCACTGGGGCAGAGACAAAAACAGTTTGGAAGCAAAAGGGCAAAGTGCCGTGCGGCTGTTTAAGGAGAACAGCAGGAATAGTGCATAGTGTAGTGTATAGTGTAGTGTAGTGTATAGTGTAGTGTATAGTGTAGTGTATAGAGTAGTGTATAGTTCAGTGTATAGTGTAGTGTAGTGTGTAGTGTAGTGTATAGTGTAGTGTAGTGTATAGTGTGTAGTGTATTGTGTAGTGTAGTGTGTAGTGTAGTGTATAGTGTAGTGTATAGTGTAGTGTGTAGTGTAGTATATAGTGTAGTGTATAGTGTAGTGTGTAGTGTAGTGTATAGTGTAGTGTATAGTGTAGTGTGTAGTGTAGTGTGTAGTGTATAGTGTAGTGTATAGTGTAGTGTGTAGTGTAGTGTGTAGTGTAGTGTATAGTGTAGTGTATAGTGTATAGTGTAGTGTATAGTGTAGTGTGTAGTGTAGTGTGTAGTGTAGTGTATAGTGTAGTGTGTAGTGTAGTGTATAGCGTAGTGTGTAGTGTAGTGTGTAGTGTAGTGTGTAGTGTATAGTGTAGTGTATAGTGTAGTGTATAGTGTAGTGTGTAGTGTATAGTGTAGTGTATAGTGTAGTGTATAGAGTAGTGTATAGTTCAGTGTATAGTGTAGTGTAGTGTGTAGTGTAGTGTATAGTGTAGTGTAGTGTATAGTGTGTAGTGTATTGTGTAGTGTAGTGTGTAGTGTAGTGTAGTGTATAGTGTATTGTGTAGTGTAGTGTATAGTGTAGTGTGTAGTGTATAGTGTAGTGTATAGTGTAGTGTAGTGTGTAGTGTAGTGTGTAGTGTAGTGTATAGTGTATTCTGTAGTGTAGTGTATAGTGTAGTGTGTAGTGTATAGTGTAGTGTAGTGTGTAGTGTAGTGTATAGTGTAGTGTGTAGTGTAGTGTAGTGTGTAGTGTAGTGTATAGTGTAGTGTAAAGTGTAGTGTGTAGTGTAGTGTATAGTAGTGTAGTGTGTAGTGTATAGTGTAGTGTATAGTGTAGTGTAGTGTGTAGTGTAGTGTGTAGTGTATAGTGTAGTGTATAGTGTAGTGTATAGTGTAGTGTATAGTGTAGTGTAGTCTGTAGTGTGTAGTGTAGTGTATAGTGTAGTGTAAAGTGTAGTGTGTAGTGTAGTGTATAGTAGTGTAGTGTGTAGTGTATAGTGTAGTGTATAGTGTAGTGTATAGTGTAGTGTAGTGTATAGTGTAGTGTATAGTGTAGTATAGTGTAGTGTATAGTGTAGTGTATAGTGTAGTGTGTAGTGTAAAGTGTAGTGTATAGTGTAGTGTGTAGTATAGTGCATAGTGTAGTGTACTGTATAGTGTAGTGTATAGTGTAGTGTGTAGTGTATAGTGTAGTGTATAGTGTAGTGTATAGTGTAGTGTGTAGTGTATAGTGTAGTGTATAGTGTAGTGTATAGTGTAATGTATAGTGTAGTGTATAGTGTAGTGTAGTGTATAGTGTAGTGTATAGTGTAGTGTGTAGTGTATAGTGTAGTGTATAGTGTAGTGTATAGTGTAGTGTAGTGTGTAGTGTATAGTGTATTGTATAGTGTAGTGTAAAGTGTAGTGTGTAGTGTAGTGTATAGTAGTGTAGTGTGTAGTGTATAGTGTAGTGTATAGTGTAGTGTGTAGTGTAGTGTATAGTGTAGTGTGTAGTGTAGTGTATAGTGTAGTGTATAGTGTAGTGTATAGTGTAGTGTATAGTGTAGTGTAGAGTAGTGTATAGTGTAGTGTATAGTGTAGTGTATAGTGTAGTGTATAGTGTAGTGTATAGTAGTATATAGTGTAGTGTATAGTAGTGTAGTGTATAGTGTAGTGTATAGTGTAGTGTATAGTGTAGTGTATAGTACTGTACAGTGTAGTGTGTAGTGTAGTGTATAGTAGTGTAGTGTATAGTGTAGTGTGTAGTGTAGTGTGTAGTGTAGTGTATAGTAGTGTAGTGTATAGGAGTGTATAGTGTAGTGTGTAGTGTAGTGTATAGTAGTGTATAGTGTAGTGTGTAGTGTAGTGTATAGTAGTGTAGTGTATAGTAGTGTATAGTGTAGTGTGTAGTGTATAGTAGTGTATAGTGTAGTGTGTAGTGTAGTGTATAGTGTAGTGTATAGTGTAGTGTAGTGTGTAGTGTAGTGTATAGTGTAGTGTATAGTGTAGTGTATAGTAGTGTAGTGTATAGTAGTGTAGTGTATAGTGTAGTGTATAGTAGTGTAGTGTATTGTAGTGTAGCGTATAGTGTAGTGTATAGTAGTGTAGTGTATAGTGTAGTGTATAATAGTGTAGTGTATAGTGTAGTTTATAGTAGTGTAGTGTATAGTGTAGTGTGTAGTGTATAGTGTAGTGTATAGTAGTGTAGTGTATAGAATAGTGTATAGCGTAGTGTATAGTGTATAGTAGTGTAGTGTATAGTAGTGCAGTGTATAGTGTAGTGTAGTGTATCGTAGTGTAGTGTTTAGTAGGGTAGTCTATAGTGTAGTGTATAGTGAATTGTATAGTAGTGTAGTGTATAGTGTAGTGTATAGTGTAGTGTATAGTGTATAGTAGTGTACTGTATAGTAGTATAGTGTATAGTGTAGTGTATAGTAGTGTAGTGTATAGTGTAGTGTATAGTGTAGCGTATAGTGTAGTGTATAGTAGTGTAGTGTATAGTGTAGTGTATAGTTTAGTGTATAGTAGTGTAGTGTATAGAGTAGTGTATAGTAGTGTAGTGTATAGTGTAGTGTGTAGTGTATAGTGTAGTGTATAGTAGTGTAGTGTATAGTATAGTGTACAGTGTAGTGAATAATGTAGTATATAGTAGTGTAGTGTATAGTAGTGTATTGTAGTGTAGTGTATAGTGTAGTGTATAGTGTAGTGTATAGTGTGTAGTGTAGTGTATAGTGTATAGTAGTAGTGTAGTGTATAATGTAGTGTACAGTGTAGTGTATAGTGTTGTGTATAATGTAGTGTATAGTAGTGTAGTGTATAGTAGTGTAGTGTATTGTAGTGTAGTGTATAGTGTAGTGTATAGTGTAGTGTATAGTGTATAGTAGTAGTGTAGTGTATAGTGTAGTTTGTAGTGTATCGTGTAGTGTATAGTGTAGTGTATAGCAGTGTAGTATATAGTAGTGTAGTGTATATTAGTGTAGTGTATAGTGTATAGTAGTGTAGTGTATAGTAGTGTAGTGTATAGTAGTGTAGTGTATAGTGTAGTGTATAGTGTAGTGAATAGTAGTGTAGTGTATATTGTATAGTAATGTAGGGTATAGTAGTGTAGTGTATAGTATTTAGTGTATAGTGTAGTGTATAGTGTAGTGTATAGTGTAGTGTATAGTGTAGTGTAGCATAGTGTATAGTGTAGCGTATAATGTAGTGTATAGTGTAGTGTATAGTAGTGTAGTGTATAGTGTAGTGTATAGTGTAGTGTATAGTGTAGTGTATTGTGTAGTGTATAGTAGTGCAGTGTATAGTATAGTGTAGTTTATAGTGTAGTGTATAGTGTAGTGTATAGTAGTGTAGTGTATAGTAGTGTAGTGTATAGTGTAGTGTATAGTAGTGTAGTGTATTGTAGTGTATAGTGTAGTGCATAGTGTAGTGTATAGTGTATAGTAGTGTAGTGTATAGTAGTGTAGTGTATAGTGTATAGTGGAAGTGTAGTGTATAGTGGAGTGTGTAGTTTATAGTGTAGTGTATAGTGTAGTGTATAGCGGTGTAGTGTATAGTGTAGTGTGTAGTGTAGCATAGTGTATAGTGTAGTGTATAGTGTAGTTTATAGTAGTGTAGTGTATCGGACTGTAGTGTTTAGTAGTGTAGTCTATAGTGTAGTGTATAATGAATTGTATAGTAGTGTAGTGTATAGTGTAGTGTAGTGTATAGTGTAGTGTATAGTGTAGTGTATAGTGTAGTGTATAGTAGTATATAGTGTAGTGTATAGTAGTGTAGTGTATAGTGTAGTGTATAGTGTAGTGTGTAGTGTATAGTGTAGTGTATAGTGTAGTGTATAGTGTAGTGTAGTGTGTAGTGTATAGTGTATTGTATAGTGTAGTGTAAAGTGTAGTGTGTAGTGTAGTGTATAGTAGTGTAGTGTGTAGTGTATAGTGTAGTGTATAGTGTAGTGTGTAGTGTAGTGTGTAGTGTAGTGTATAGTGTAGTGTATAGTGTAGTGTATAGTGTAGTGTAGAGTAGTGTATAGTGTAGTGTATAGTGTAGTGTATAGTGTAGTGTATAGTGTAGTGTATAGTGTAGTGGATAGTAGTATATAGTGTAGTGTATAGTAGTGTAGTGTATAGTGTAGTGTATAGTGTAGTGTATAGTGTAGTGTATAGTAGTGTACAGTGTAGTGTGTAGTGTAGTGTATAGTAGTGTAGTGTATAGTGTAGTGTGTAGTGTAGTGTGTAGTGTAGTGTATAGTAGTGTAGTGTATAGGAGTGTATAGTGTAGTGTGTAGTGTAGTGTATAGTAGTGTATAGTGTAGTGTGTAGTGTAGTGTATAGTAGTGTAGTGTATAGTAGTGTAGTGTATAGTAGTGTATAGTGTAGTGTGTAGTGTATAGTAGTGTATAGTGTAGTGTGTAGTGTAGTGTATAGTGTAGTGTATAGTGTAGTGTATAGTAGTGTAGTGTATAGTAGTGTAGTGTATAGTGTAGTGTATAGTAGTGTAGTGTATAGTAGTGTAGTGTATAGTGTAGTGTATAGTAGTGTAGTGTATTGTAGTGTAGCGTATAGTGTAGTGTATAGTAGTGTAGTGTATAGTGTAGTGTATAATAGTGTAGTGTATAGTGTAGTTTATAGTAGTGTAGTGTATAGTGTAGTGTGTAGTGTATAGTGTAGTGTATAGTAGTGTAGTGTATAGAATAGTGTATAGCGTAGTGTATAGTGTATAGTAGTGTAGTGTATAGTAGTGCAGTGTATAGTGTAGTGTATCGTAGTGTAGTGTTTAGTAGGGTAGTCTATAGTGTAGTGTATAGTGAATTGTATAGTAGTGTAGTGTATAGTGTAGTGTATAGTGTAGTGTATAGTGTATAGTAGTGTACTGTATAGTAGTATAGTGTATAGTGTAGTGTATAGTAGTGTAGTGTATAGTGTAGTGTATAGTGTAGCGTATAGTGTAGTGTATAGTAGTGTAGTGTATAGTGTAGTGTATAGTTTAGTGTATAGTAGTGTAGTGTATAGAGTAGTGTATAGTAGTGTAGTGTATAGTGTAGTGTGTAGTGTATAGTGTAGTGTATAGTAGTGTAGTGTATAGTATAGTGTACAGTGTAGTGAATAATGTAGTATATAGTAGTGTAGTGTATAGTAGTGTATTGTAGTGTAGTGTATAGTGTAGTGTATAGTGTAGTGTATAGTGTGTAGTGTAGTGTATAGTGTATAGTAGTAGTGTAGTGTATAATGTAGTGTACAGTGTAGTGTATAGTGTTGTGTATAATGTAGTGTATAGTAGTGTAGTGTATAGTAGTGTAGTGTATTGTAGTGTAGTGTATAGTGTAGTGTATAGTGTAGTGTATAGTGTATAGTAGTAGTGTAGTGTATAGTGTAGTTTGTAGTGTATCGTGTAGTGTATAGTGTAGTGTATAGCAGTGTAGTATATAGTAGTGTAGTGTATATTAGTGTAGTGTATAGTGTATAGTAGTGTAGTGTATAGTAGTGTAGTGTATAGTAGTGTAGTGTATAGTGTAGTGTATAGTGTAGTGAATAGTAGTGTAGTGTATATTGTATAGTAATGTAGGGTATAGTAGTGTAGTGTATAGTATTTAGTGTATAGTGTAGTGTATAGTGTAGTGTATAGTGTAGTGTATAGTGTAGTGTAGCATAGTGTATAGTGTAGCGTATAATGTAGTGTATAGTGTAGTGTATAGTAGTGTAGTGTATAGTGTAGTGTATAGTGTAGTGTATAGTGTAGTGTATTGTGTAGTGTATAGTAGTGCAGTGTATAGTATAGTGTAGTGTATAGTGTAGTGTATAGTGTAGTGTATAGTAGTGTAGTGTATAGTAGTGTAGTGTATAGTGTAGTGTATAGTAGTGTAGTGTATTGTAGTGTATAGTGTAGTGCATAGTGTAGTGTATAGTGTATAGTAGTGTAGTGTATAGTAGTGTAGTGTATAGTGTATAGTGGAAGTGTAGTGTATAGTGGAGTGTGTAGTTTATAGTGTAGTGTATAGTGTAGTGTATAGCGGTGTAGTGTATAGTGTAGTGTGTAGTGTAGCATAGTGTATAGTGTAGTGTATAGTGTAGTTTATAGTAGTGTAGTGTATCGGACTGTAGTGTTTAGTAGTGTAGTCTATAGTGTAGTGTATAATGAATTGTATAGTAGTGTAGTGTATAGTGTAGTGTAGTGTATAGTGTAGTGTATAGTGTAGTGTATAGTGTAGTGTATAGTGTAGTGTATAGTAGTATATAGTGTAGTGTATAGTAGTGTAGTGTATAGTGTAGTGTATAGTGTAGGGTATAGTGTAGTGTATAGTAGTGTAGTGTATAGTAGTGTAGTGTATAGTGTAGTGTATAGTAGTGTATAGTGCAGTGTATAGTAGTGTAGTGTATAGTGTAGTGTATAGTGTAGTGTATAGTAGTGTAGTGTATAGTGTTGTGTATAGTGTAGTGTATAGTGTAGTGTGTAGTGTAGTGTATCGTGTAGTGTATAGTAGTGCAGTGTATAGTATAGTGTAGTGTATAGTGTAGTTTATAGTAGTGTAGTGTATAGTAGTGTAGTCTATAGTGTAGTGTATAGTAGTGTAGTGTATTGTAGTGTATAGTGTAGTGTATAGTAGTGTATAGTAGTGTAGTGTAGAGTAGTGTATAGTAGTGTCGTGTATAGTGTGTATAGTGTAGTGTATAGTGTAGTGTACAGTAGTAGTGTAGTGTATAGTGTAGTGTGTAGTGTAGTGTGTAGTTTAGTGTATAGTGTAGTGTATAGTGAATTGTATAGTAGTGTAGTGTATAGTGTAGTGTGTAGTGTATAGTGTAGTGAATAGTGTAGTGTTTAATAGTGTAGTGTATAGTAGTGTATAGTGTAGTGTAAAGTAGTGTAGTGTATAGTGTAGTGGTTAATAGTGTAGTGTATAGTGTAGTGTATAGTGTAGTGTATAGTAGTAGTGTAGTGTATAGTGTAGTGTATATTAGTGTAGTGTATAGTGTAGTGTGTAGTGTATAGTGTTATGTACAGTAGTGTAGTGTATAGTGTAGTGTATAGTGTTGTGTATAGTGTAGTGTATAGTGTAGTGTGTAGTGTAGTGTATAGTGTAGCGTATAGTGGTGCAGTGTATAGTATAGTGTATAGAGTAGTGTATAGTGTAGTGTATAGTGTAGTGTATAGTAGTGTAGTGTATAGTAGTGTAGTGTATAGTGTAGTGTATAGTAGTGTAGTAATTGTAGTGTATAGTGTAGTAGTGTATAGTAGTGTATAGTAGTGTAGTGTATAGTAGTGTAGTTGATAGTGTAGTGTATAGTAGTGTAGTGTATAGTAGTGTGGTGTAGAGTAGTGTATAGTGTATAGTAGTGTAGTGTTTAGTAGTGTATAGTAGTGTAGTGTATAGTGTAGTGTATAGTGTAGTGAATAGTATTGTAGTGTATAGTATATTGTATAGTAATGTAGTGTATAGTAGTGTAGTGTATAGTAGTGTATAGTGTAGTGTATAGTGTAGTGTATAGTGTAGTGTAGTGTATAGTGTAGTGTATAGTAGTGTAGTGTATAGTAGTGTAGTGTATAGTGTAGTGTGTAGTGTAGTGTATAGTACTGTAGTGTATAGTGTAGTGTATAGTAGTGTAGTGTATATTGTAGTGTATAGTGTAGTGTATAGTAGTGTAGTGTATCGTAGTGCAGTGTATAGTAGTGTAGTATATAGTGAATGGTGTAATGTAGTGTATATTGTAGTGTATAGTGAATATTTAGTAGTGTAGTGTATAGTGTAGTGTGTATTGTAGTGCATAGTGTAGTGTATAGTGTAGTGGATAGTAGTGTAGTGTATAGTAGTGTAGTGTGTAGTAGTGTAGTGTATAGTAGTGTAGTGTATAGTGTAGTGTATATTGTATAGTAATGTAGTGTATAGTGTAGTGTGTAGTATATAGTGTGGGATATAGTGTAGTGTATAGTAGTGTATAGTGTAGTGTATAGTGTAGTGTATAGTAGTGTAGTGTGTAGTGTATAGTGTATAGTGTAGTGCATAGTGTAGTGTATAGTGTATATTAGTGTATAGTGTAGTGTCTAGTAGTGTAGTGTATAGTGTAGTGTGTAGTGCAGTGTATAGTAGTGTAGTGTATAGTAGTGTAGTGTATATTAGTGTAGTGTATAGTGTAGTGTATAGTGTAGTGGATAGTAGTGTAGTGTATAGTGTAGTGTATAGTGTAGTGTATAGTAGTGTAGTGTATAGTGTTGTGTATAGTGTAGTGTATAGTGTAGTGTAGTGTATAGTGTAGTGTGTAGTAGTGCAGTGTATAGTAGTGTATAGTGTAGTGTAAAGTAGTGTAGTGTATAGTAGTGTAGTGTATAGTAGTATAGTGTATTGTAGTGTATAGTGTAGTGTATAGTGTAGTGTATAGTATTGTATAGTAGTGTAGTGTATAGTAGTGTAGTGTAGTGTGTAGTAGTGTCGTGTAGAGTGTGTATAGTGTAGTGTATAGTGTAGTGTATAGTAGTGTAGTGTATAGTAGTGTAGTGTATAGTGTAGTGTATAGTAGTGTATTGTAGTGTATAGTGTAGTGTATAGTGTAGTGTATAGTAGTGTATGGTAGTGTAGTGTATAGTGTAGTGTGTAGTGTAGTGTATAGTGCAGTGTATAGTGTAGTGTATAGTAGTGTATAGTAGTGTAGTAGTGTATTGTATAGTAGTGTAGTGTATAATAGTGTAGTGTATAGTGTAGTGTATAGTGGAAGTGTAGTGTATAGTGGAGTGTTTAGTGTGTAGTTTATAGTGTAGTGTATAGTGTAGTGTATAGTGGTGTAGTGTATAGTGTAGTGTGTAGTGTAGCATAGTGTAGTGTATAGTGTAGTGTATAGTGAATTGTACAGTAGTATAGTGTATAGTGTAGTGTGTAGTGTAGTGTATAGTGTAGTGTATAGTGTAGTGTATAGTAAATAGTAGTGTACTGTATAGTAGTATAGTGTAATGTGTAGTGTATAGTAGTGTAGTGTATAGTGTAGTGTATTGTGTAGTGTATAGTGTAGTGTATAGTGTAGTGTATAGTAGTGTAGTGTATAGTAGTGTAGTGTATAGTAGTGTAGTGTATAGTGTAGTGTATAGTGTAGTGTATAGTAGTGTAGTGTGTAGTGTATAGTTTAGTGTATAGTACAGTAGTGTATAGTGTTGTGTATAGTGTATAGTGTAGTGTGTAGTGTAGTGTATAGTGTAGTGTATAGTAGTGCTGTGTATAGTATAGTGTATAGTGTTGTGTATAGTGTAGTGTATAGTAGTGTAGTGTATAGTAGTGTAGTCTATAGTGTAGTGTATAGTAGTGTAGTGTATTGTAGTGTATAGTGTAGTGTATAGTAGTGTATAGTAGTGTAGTGTATAGTAGTGTCGTGTATAGTGTGTATAGTGTAGTGTATAGTGTAGTGTATAGTAGTAATGTAGTGTATAGTGTAGTGTGTAGTGTAGTCTGTAGTTTAGTGTATAGTGTAGTGAATAGTGTAGTGTATAGTAGTGTAGTGTATAGCAGTGTAGTGTATAGTGTAGTGTATAGTAGTGTAGTGTATAGTGTAGTGTATAATAGTGTAGTGTATAGTGTAGTGTATAGTGTAGTATATAGTGAATTGTATAGTAGTGTAGTGTATAGTGTAGTGTGTAGTGTAGTGTATAGTGTAGTGTATAGTGTAGTTTATAGTGTATTGTAGTGTAGTGTATAGTAGTGTAGTGTATAGTGTAGTGTATAGTAGTGTAGTGTATAGTGTAGTGTGTAGTTTAGTGTATAATGTTATGTATAGTGAATATTTAGTAGTTTAGTGTATAGTGTAGTGTGTAGTGTAGTGCATAGTGTATTGTATAGTGTAGTGGATATTAGGGTAGTGTATAGTGTATAGTAGTGTGTAGTAGTGTAGTGTATAGTAGTGTAGTGTATAGTGTAGTGTATATTGTATAGTAGTGTAGTGTATAGTAGTGTATAGTGTAGTGTGTAGTCTATAGTGTGGTGTATAGTGTATTGTATGGTAGTGTATAGAGCAGTGTATAGTGTAGTCTATAGTAGTGTATAGTGTATAGTGTAGTGTATAGTGTAGTGTATAGTAGTGTAGTGTATAGTAGTGTAGTGTATAGTGTAGTGTATAGTGTAGTGTATTGTAGTGTATAGTGTAGTGTATTGTAGTGTAGTGTATAGTGTAGTGTGCAGTGTATAGTGTAGTGTATAGTAGTGTAGTGTATAGTGTTGTGTATAGTGTAGTGTATAGTATAGTGTAGTGTATAGTGTAGTGCAAAGTAGTGTATAGTGTAGTGTATAGTGTAGTGTATAGTAGTGTAGTGTATAGTGTAGTGTATAGTAGTGTAGTGTATTGTAGTGTATAGTATAGTGTATAGTGTAGTGTAGAGTAGTGTATAGTGTAGTGTATAGTGTAGTGTATAGTATTAGTGTAGTGTATAGTGTAGTGTAGTGTGTAGTGTATATTGTAGTGTATAGTGAATTGTATAGTAGTGTAGTGTATAGTGTGTAGTGTAGTGTATAGTGTAGTGTATAGTATAGTGTATAGTGTATAGTAGTGTAGTGTATAGTAGTGTAGTGTATAGTGTAGTGTATAGTAGTGTAGTGTATAGCGTAATGTATAGTAGTGCAGTGCATAGTGTAGTGTGTAGTGTATAGTGTAGTGTGTAGTGTATAGTGTAGTGTATAGTAGTGTAGTGTATCGTGTTGTGTATAGTGTAGTGTATAGTGTAGTGTGTAGTGTAGTGTATAGTGTAGTGCATAGTAGTGCAGTGTATAGTATAGTGTATAGTGTAGTGTATAGTATTGTAGTGTATAGTAGTGTAGTGTATAGTGTAGTGTATAGCAGTGTAGTGTATTGTAGTGTATAGTGCAGTGTATAGTGTAGTGTATAGTAGTGTATAGTAGTGTAGTGTATAGTGTGTATAGTGTAGTGTATAGTGTAGTGTATAGTGTAGTGTATAGTGTAGTGTATAGTGTAGTGTATAGTAGTATAGTGTAGTGTATAGTAGTATAGTGTAGTGTATAGTGTAGTGTATAGTGTAGTGTATAGTAGTATAGTGTAGTGTATAGTGTAGTGTATAGTGTATAATGTAGTGTAGTGTATAGTAGTATAGTGTATAGTAGTATAGTGTAGTGTATAGTGTATTGTATATTGTAGTGTATAGTAGTGTAGTGTATAGTAGTGTAGTGTATAGTAGTGTAGTGTATAGTGTAGTGTATAGTAGTATAGTGTAGTGTGTATAATGTAGTGTAGTGTATAGTAGTATAGTGTATAGTAGTATAGTGTAGTGTATAGTGTATTGTATATTGTAGTGTATAGTAGTGTAGTGTATAGTAGTGTAGTGTATAGTAGTGTAGTGTATAGTGTAGTGTATAGTAGTATAGTGTAGTGTATAGTAGTATAGTGTAGTGTATAGTGTAGTGTATAGTGTAGTGTATAGTAGTATAGTGTAGTGTATAGTGTAGTGTATAGTGTATAATGTAGTGTAGTGTATAGTAGTATAGTGTATAGTAGTATAGTGTAGTGTATAGTGTAGTGTATAGTAGTGTAGTGTATAGTAGTGTAGTGTATAGTAGTGTAGTGTATAGTGTAGTGTATAGTGTAGTGTATAGTAGTGTAGTGTATAGTAGTGTAGTGTATAGTAGTGTAGTGTATAGTGTAGTGTGCAGTGTAGTGTATAGTGTAGTGTATAGTGTAGTGTATAGTGTAGTGTATAGTAGTATAGTGTAGTGTATAGTGTATAATGTAGTGTAGAGTTTATAGTGTGGTGTATAGTGTAGTGTATAGTTTAGTGTATAGTGTAGTGTATAGTAGTATAGTGTAGTGTGTAGTAGTATAGTGTAGTGTATAGTGTAGTGTATAGTAGTGTAGTGTATAGTAGTGTAGTGTATAGGAGTGTATAGTGTAGTGTATAGTAGTGTATAGTAGTGTAGTGTATAGTAGTGTATAGTAGTGTAGTGTATAGTGTAGTGTATAGTAGTGTAGTGTATAGTGTGCATAGTGTAATGTATAGTGTATACTGTAGTATATATTAGTAGTGTAGTGTATAGTGTAGTGTGTAGTGTATAATGTAGTGTTTAGTGTAGTGTATAGTAGTGTAATATATAGTAGTGTAGTGTATAATAGTGTAGTGTATAGTGTATAGTAGTGCATTGTATATTAGTGTAGTGTATAGTGTAGTGTATAGTGTAGTGTATAGTGTAGTGTAGTGTATAGTGTAGTGTATAGTGTAGTGTATAGTGTAGTGTATAGTGTAGTGTATAGTGTGTAGTGTAGTGTATAGTGTAGTGTATAGTGTAATGTATATTAGGGTAGTGTATTGTAGTGCAGTGTATAGTGTAGTGTATAGTGAATATTTAGTAGTGTAGTGTATTGTAGTGTAGTGTATAGTGTGCATAGTGTAGTGTATAGTGTAGTGTGTAGTGTTTTGTATAGTAGTGTAGTATATATTAGTGTAGTGTATAGTAGTGTATAGTGTATAGTAGTGTAGTGTATAGTGTAGTATATAGTGTAGTGTATGGTGTAGTGTATAATGTAGTGTATAGTGTAGTGTATAGTGTAGTGTATAGTGTAGTGTAGTGTATATTGCAGTGTATAGTGTAGTGTATAGTGGTGTAGTGTATAGTGTAGTGTGTAGTGTAGCATAGTGTATAGTAGTGTAGTGTATAGTGTAGTGTATAATAGTGTAGTGTATAGTGTGCATAGTGTAATGTATAGTGTATACTGTAGTATATATTAGTAGTGTAGTGTATAGTGTAGTGTGTAGTGTATAATGTAGTGTTTAGTGTAGTGTATAGTAGTGTAATATATAGTAGTGTAGTGTATAGTAGTGTAGTGTATAGTGTATAGTAGTGCATTGTATATTAGTGTAGTGTATAGTGTAGTGTATAGTGTAGTGTAGTGTATAGTGTAGTGTATAGTGTAGTGTATAGTGTAGTGTATAGTGTAGTGTATAGTAGTGTAGTGTATAGTGTAGTGTGTAGTTTAGTGTATAATGTTATGTATAGTGAATATTTAGTAGTTTAGTGTATAGTGTAGTGTGTAGTGTAGTGCATAGTGTATTGTATAGTGTAGTGGATAGTAGGGTAGTGTATAGTGTATAGTAGTGTGTAGTAGTGTAGTGTATAGTAGTGTAGTGTATAGTGTAGTGTATATTGTATAGTAGTGTAGTGTATAGTAGTGTATAGTGTAGTGTGTAGTCTATAGTGTGGTGTATAGTGTATTGTATGGTAGTGTATAGAGCAGTGTATAGTGTAGTCTATAGTAGTGTATAGTGTAGTGTATAGTGTATAGTGTAGTGTATAGTAGTGTAGTGTATAGTAGTGTAGTGTATAGTGTAGTGTATAGTGTAGTGTATTGTAGTGTAGTGTATAGTGTAGTGTGCAGTGTATAGTGTAGTGTATAGTAGTGTAGTGTATAGTGTTGTGTATAGTGTAGTGTATAGTATAGTGTAGTGTATAGTGTAGTGCAAAGTAGTGTATAGTGTAGTGTATAGTGTAGTGTATAGTAGTGTAGTGTATAGTGTAGTGTATAGTAGTGTAGTGTATTGTAGTGTATAGTATAGTGTATAATGTAGTGTAGAGTAGTGTATAGTGTAGTGTATAGTGTAGTGTATAGTATTAGTGTAGTGTATAGTGTAGTGTGTAGTGTAGTGTGTAGTGTATATTGTAGTGTATAGTGAATTGTATAGTAGTGTAGTGTATAGTGTGTAGTGTAGTGTATAGTGTAGTGTATAGTATAGTGTATAGTGTAGTGTATAGTAGTGTAGTGTATCGTGTTGTGTATAGTGTAGTGTATAGTGTAGTGTGTAGTGTAGTGTATAGTGTAGTGCATAGTAGTGCAGTGTATAGAATAGTGTATAGTGTAGTGTATAGTATTGTAGTGTATAGTAGTGTAGTGTATAGTGTAGTCTATAGCAGTGTAGTGTATTGTAGTGTATAGTGCAGTGTATAGTGTAGTGTATAGTAGTGTATAGTAGTGTAGTGTATAGTGTCTATAGTGTAGTGTATAGTGTAGTGTATAGTGTAGTGGATAGTGTAGTGTATAGTGTAGTGTATAGTGTAGTGTATAGTAGTATAGTGTAGAGTAGTATAGTGTAGTGTATAGTGTAGTGTATAGTGTAGTGTATAGTAGTATAGTGTAGTGTATAGTGTAGTGTATAGTGTATAATGTAGTGTAGTGTATAGTAGTATAGTGTATAGTAGTATAGTGTAGTGTATAGTGTATTGTATATTGTAGTGTATAGTAGTATAGTGTAGTGTATAGTGTAGTGTATAGTGTAGTGTATAGTAGTGTAGTGTATAGTAGTGTAGTGTATAGTAGTGTAGTGTATAGTGTAGTGTATAGTGTAGTGTATAGTAGTGTAGTGTATAGTAGTGTAGTGTATAGTGTAGTGTGCAGTGTAGTGTATAGTGTAGTGTAGTGTATAGTGTAGTGCATAGTAGTGCAGTGTATAGTATAGTGTATAGTGTAGTGTATAGTATTGTAGTGTATAGTAGTGTAGTGTATAGTGTAGTGTATAGCAGTGTAGTGTATTGTAGTGTATAGTGCAGTGTATAGTGTAGTGTATAGTAGTGTATAGTAGTGTAGTGTATAGTGTCTATAGTGTAGTGTATAGTGTAGTGTATAGTGTAGTGGATAGTGTAGTGTATAGTGTAGTGTATAGTGTAGTGTATAGTAGTATAGTGTAGTGTAGAGTAGTATAGTGTAGTGTATAGTGTAGTGTATAGTGTAGTGTATAGTAGTATAGTGTAGTGTATAGTGTAGTGTATAGTGTATAATGTAGTGTAGTGTATAGTAGTATAGTGTATAGTAGTATAGTGTAGTGTATAGTGTATTGTATATTGTAGTGTATAGTAGTATAGTGTAGTGTATAGTGTAGTGTATAGTGTAGTGTATAGTAGTGTAGTGTATAGTAGTGTAGTGTATAGTAGTGTAGTGTATAGTGTAGTGTATAGTGTAGTGTATAGTAGTGTAGTGTATAGTAGTGTAGTGTATAGTAGTGTAGTGTATAGTGTAGTGTGCAGTGTAGTGTATAGTGTAGTGTATAGTGTAGTGTATAGTGTAGTGTATAGTAGTATAGTGTAGTGTATAGTGTAGTGTATAATGTAGTGTATAGTTTATAGTGTGGTGTATAGTGTAGTGTATAGTGTAGTGTATAGTGTAGTGTATAGTAGTATAGTGTAGTGTATAGTAGTATAGTGTAGTGTATAGTGTAGTGTAGTGTATAGTAGTGTAGTGTATAGTAGTGTAATGTATAGGAGTGTATAGTGTAGTGTATAGTAGTGTATAGTAGTGTAGTGTATAGTAGTGTATAGTAGTGTAGTGTATAGTGTAGTGTATAGTAGTGTAGTGTATAGTGTGCATAGTGTAATGTATAGTGTATACTGTAGTATATATTAGTAGTGTAGTGTATAGTGTAGTGTGTAGTGTATAATGTAGTGTTTAGTGTAGTGTATAGTAGTGTAATATATAGTAGTGTAGTGTATAATAGTGTAGTGTATAGTGTATAGTAGTGCATTGTATATTAGTGTAGTGTATAGTGTAGTGTATAGTGTAGTGTAGTGTATAGTGTAGTGTATAGTGTAGTGTATAGTGTAGTGTATAGTGTGTAGTGTAGTGTATAGTGTAGTGTATAGTGTAGTGTATGGTGTAGTGTATAGTGTAGTGTATATTGTAGTGTATAGTGTAGTGTATAGTGTAGTGTAGTGTATATTGCAGTGTATAGTGTAGTGTATAGTGGTGTAGTGTATAGTGTAGTGTGTAGTGTAGCATAGTGTATAGTAGTGTAGTGTATAGTGTAGTGTATCGTAGTGTAGCGTAGTGTAGTGTATAGTGTGTAGTGTAGTGTATAGTGTAGTGTATGGTGCAGTGTATAGTGTATAGGAGTGAAGTGTATAGTAGTGTAGTTTATATTGTGTAGTGTAGTGTATAGTGTAGTGTGTAGTGTAGTGTATAGTGTAGTGTATAGTGTATACACTACACTATACACTACACTACTATACACTACACTACTATACACTATACACTACACTACTATACACTACAAAACTATACACTACACTACTGTACACTACACTACACACTACACTATACACTACACTATACACTACACTATACACTACACTACACACTACACAATACACTACACTATACACTACACTATACACTACAATACTATACACTACACTATACACTACACTGTACACTATACACTACACTACACTATACACTACTATACACTACACTACACACTACACTATACACTACACTATACACTACACTACACACTACACTACACACTACACTACACACTACACTATACACTACACTACACACTACACTACACACTACACTACACTATACACTACATTGTGTCAGAGGGGTCAGTTTACCCCATGGGTGAACTGACCCCACCACTCCCTCCCCACCACTCCCCCCACCACTCCCCCCCCACTCCCCCCACCACTCCCCCCCACCACTCCCCCTACCACTCCCCCCCAACTCCCCCCCACCACTCCCCTACCACTCCCCCCACCACTCCCCCACCCACTCCCCCCACCACTCCCCCACCCACTCCCCCCCCCCACTCCCCCCACCACTCCCCCCACCACTCCCCCCCCACTCCCCCCCCCCACTCCCCCCACCACTCCCCCCCCCACTCCCCCCACCACTCCACCCCCCCACTCCCCCCACCACTCCCCCCCCACCACTCCCCCCCCACTCCCCCCCCCACTCCCCCCACCACTCCCCCACCCACTCCCCCATTCCTCCTCACCCCACCCACCCACTGCTACTTCCTCTTCCTGCCATTCAACAGCTGAGTGTGTGGTGATGGTGGTGGTGGTAATGGTGGTGGTGGTGGTGATGGTGGTGGTGGTGGTGATGGTGGTGATGGTGGTGGTGATGGTGGTGGTGATGGTGGTGATGGTGGTGGTGGTGATGGTGGTGGTGATGGTGGTGGTGGTGATGGTGGTGATGGTGGTGATGGTGGTGTTGATGGTGGTGATGGTGGTGATGGTGGTGGTGGTGGTGGTGATGGTGGTGGTGATGGTGGTGATGGTGGTGGTGGTGGTGGTGATGGTGGTGGTGGTGGTGATGGTGGTGGTGGTGGTGGTGATGGTGGTGGTGATGGTGGTGATGGTGGTGGTGGTGATGGTGGTGGTGATGGTGGTGGTGGTGATGGTGGTGATGGTGGTGATGATGGTGGTGGTGGTGATGGTGGTGGTGGTGGTGATGGTGGTGGTGGTGGTGGTGGTGGTGATGGTGGTGATGGTGGTGATGGTGGTGTTGATGGTGGTGATGGTGGTGATGGTGGTGGTGGTGGTGGTGATGGTGGTGGTGATGGTGGGGTGATGTGGTGGTGGTGGTGATGGTGGTGGTGGTGGTGATGGTGGTGGTGGTGGTGGTGATGGTGGTGGTGATGGTGGTGATGGTGGTGGTGGTGATGGTGGTGGTGATGGTGGTGGTGGTGATGGTGGTGATGGTGGTGATGGTGATGGTGGTGGTAATGGTGGTGGTGGTGGTGATGGTGGTGGTGGTGGTGATGGTGGTGATGGTGGTGGTGATGGTGGTGGTGATGGTGGTGATGGTGGTGGTGGTGATGGTGGTGGTGATGGTGGTGGTGATGGTGGTGATGGTGGTGATGGTGGTGATGGTGGTGATGGTGGTGATGGTGGTGGTGGTTGGTGGTGATGGTGGTGGTGATGGTGGTGATGGTGGTGGTGGTGGTGATGGTGGTGGTGGTGGTGATGGTGGTGGTGGTGGTGGTGATGGTGGTGGTGATGGTGGTGATGGTGGTGGTGGTGATGGTGGTGGTGATGGTGGTGGTGGTGGTGATGGTGGTGGTGGTGGTGATGATGGTGGTGTGGTGATGGTGGTGATGGTGGTGGTGATGATGGTGGTGGTGATAGTGGTGATGGTGGTGATGGTGGTGTTGATGGTGGTGATGGTGGTGGTGGTGGTGATGGTGGTGGTGGTGGTGATGGTGGTGGTGGTGATGGTGGTGGTGATGGTGGTGGTGATGGTGATGGTGGTGTTGATGGTGGTGATGGTGGTGGTGGTGGTGGGATGGTGGTGGTGGTGGTGATGGTGGTGGTGGTGGTGGTGGTGATGGTGGTGGTGATGGTGGTGATGGTGGTGGTGGTGAT